>NW_021319292.1:562350-578048 GCF_001605985.2 Dendrobium catenatum | reverse complement strand
GTCTGAGGCAGGCGACAGTACGGGGAAGAAGAAAAATCGGAGAGGTTTCAGTCGGAGCAACAGCTGGGGAAGAAGAAGAAATATGGGAGAGGATGAGTCGGAGCAACGCTCTGGGGTAGAAGAAGAAAAATCGGAGAGGTCTAGGCGACGCCGCGACGGGGGCGAGCGATGGCTTCGTTCCTTTCGGCAAATAAGGGCAACGGTTTCGCTTGACGACACGGGCGCCGCGGGTAAGTTTTCCGCCTAACTTTAAATCTCGTTAAATCCACCGAACTGAGGGATTTAGTAAATCCCGGATTTAAGCCGTAAATCCGTAAATCCGTAAATCCGGGATTTACCGAATCCCGGGATTTAACGCGCGCACAAAAACTGTTTGGCTGGATTTAACTTAAATCCGACTTAAATCCCGCTGTAAATCCGATATCAAACAGCCCCTTAGCTTTCCAAAATTTAGAGCTAAAAAAATTTTATCTTCTACGTGTATTTTGCACAAGTACTTATATGTCTGTATTTCTATTTATTTACTCTTCAATAGTGGTTCTCCTTCAGCACTTGCGAGCTCCCATGGCGATCTTTTTTACTCGGAGACGGCTCAGATAAACTTTCTTGCTTGCTGTTTATTTTTGCGACAATCAGGCGTTGGTTTGTTTTCATTGTTACGTCAGCTTTAGATAAAGTTACTCACCGAGAGCAGATGGGAAGGATTGTAACTTTGCAACACATGGGTTTAGATAAGTGCTAGAAACACAAACTGTGGGGCTTTCATGAGCATTTTGATGTACCTTTCTACTTGCAAAAGTGTACATATATTTATAAATTTTCTACTTTTTTTTATTTATAAATTTTCTACTCTTTTTTTTTTCTCTTGACATAAATTTCATGATATAAAGTAAAATATATAAAGATATTATTTTAGAAAATAATGTGAAATAAACAAGGTGAAATTTGATTTTTTTTAATTATTGATTTGTTGTAAAGTTAGTGAAAGAAAAGAAATTTGTGTTTGTTAATTGTAGAATAAGATTTTATTTGGGACAATATTTTTATATTTTTAACTAATTTGCCTAAGAAATTTTTACTTTAATACAAGCTTATTTTAAGTCTTGGGTTTTTTCGTTATTGAAGAAGTTGGTGCACATTTGATCAACATGAGTCGCAAATATCACTAAGGTTTCGTTTGGGATTGTTTTTTTTTTTTTTTTTTTTTTTTTTGGGGGGGGGGGGGGGGGCCTTTGGGGGGGGGGGGGTGGCACTCATGGACCTACTCGTTGATTACAGAGAAAATTACAAATCTTTAGAAGAGCTTTGATACTCGCTACTGCTCAGAAGAGTATACAATTAAAATAAAAATAAAAACCTAGGAGTCAAAGCAGTTTTTCATAGAAGGGGTCCATAACATTTGGGACGGCTATTTTATTGCTTCTTAAATCAGTTTTCTAGTATAATTTTTTTTAATTTATCTACTAGAAATCTGCTTTAAGAAGCAGTAAAAAAGTCATCTCCAACTAAATCTAAATACGTGCGCACTAATCATAAGTGGCAACAAGTTGCATAAACATGTCAAACCAACATTAACTTATGAATTCAATATTCATTAATTTACCATTATTTTCTTTTATTTAATTTGTGTAGCGCTTACGATGTTTAAAAAGAATATCAAAGGGAGGCAAAGAGATTCTCATCAATATCATTCCAAACCACTTTGATCCCACGCTCTTCCAGCCCATCGACCATAATACAGAAAGGTTAGTGTTAACTCTCCTCTGCTATCTTTTATAATTATGCTCAATCAAAAAAACATTATTAGTGTTTTTTCTTCTTCTTAATTGTCTTATGTTGAGATGTTGGAATGACTTTTTCACTAAAAAAACACTATGATTTTTTCATTTCTCCTTCTTCTTCATTTATCTAAGAAAATGATTGGAGGTTAGTAGTTACTTTGTCTGGTATTGTACAAAAAAATTTCCTTAATCGGTGATCAATAATCAGCATTGAATGATTGAAGGTTTCAATTTGAAAATGGAGGCTTTCATAAGAGGAAAATAGAGAATATCATTGAAGCAAGAGAACAACAAGGAAGTCGATATTGGGGGGGATAAGCTTTCTTAAATACTTGGTGAGCATATTTGATGAAGATTCATGCAAGTGAGAGAGTGGAAAGAATACCAATGAAAGCAAAGTTAAGGAAATATTTATGGGAACAAGACGACTTTATTCTCTTCACGAATGGTTCTATTAACAATGTTATTGTGCTTATTAACTTTTTGTTTAGCTTTTATAACCAAAAAGATTTTCTTTTATTGTTAGTAAATCCGTTAATCTGAATAGAGTTCTTGCTATTCAGAGAAGGTGCGGTTTTATGTCCAAAAATTTTCCTATCACTTATCTTGGGACCCCCATTTACAAAGGTAAAAAGAAAATCTTTTTGTTTGATGATATCTTTACTAAAGTGGAAAAGAAGCTTAACAATTGGTCTTCCAATTTTTTATCTTACGGCGGTAGACTTGTTCTTATAAAGTCTGTGCTTAATTCCATGCCTATTTATCTTTTTCATACTTTACTTCCCTCTAAGTCTACTTGTACTAGATTAGAAAGGATTTTTAACAAATTCTTTTGGGGCTCTAAATTCAATAATAATGGCATTTGTTGGTCTTCTTGGGATAAAAATTGTGGTGTGCTTAATGAAGATGACCTTCGTTGCAAGTCTCTTCAAGATACTGCTAAAGCTTTTTCTTACAAATTATGGTTTTCCTTTAGAACTAATATTAGTTTATGGGCTCGTTTTATGAATATTAAATATTGTTACAATATGCATCCTTTATTATGTTTTCATAGAAATTCTGACTCTTTAATTTGGAAGAGGCTCTGCAACATTAAATGGGAAGCTGATCGGTTAATCCAATGGGGTTTGGGCGGTGGTAATGTTTTTTTTTCTGGCAAGACAACTGGTTAGGCTGTTCTTCTATTGACTCTTTACTTAACACGTGTTCTTCTACCAACATTAAAGTTTCCTTGTTTATTACTAATGACTGTTGGGATGTTGCTAAGCTTTTGGAGATGGTTCCTCCTATTATAGTTGAAAGAATTTTAAAGGTTCCCTTACAGCTGAATGAAAAAGACATCATATTATTCTCCATGTCTTCTTCTGGCAAATTTGTGTTAAAAGATGCTTGGGATACTTTTAGATGTAAGCACAATTTCTTGGTTTTATTCTCTGCTATCTGGCATACTAACTTCCCTCTTTTTACTCCATTTTAGTTTGGAGATGTATCAAAGGATACATTCCGGTTGATTTTAGACTTCAGCAGAAAGGCATCCAGCTTTCTTCTAAAT
This sequence comes from Dendrobium catenatum, assembly GCF_001605985.2. Taxonomy (NCBI): domain Eukaryota; kingdom Viridiplantae; phylum Streptophyta; class Magnoliopsida; order Asparagales; family Orchidaceae; genus Dendrobium; species Dendrobium catenatum. The sequence continues at coordinate 574,715 of NW_021319292.1, read as the reverse complement.
GTTTTTGTTGTGCTAATATTGAAAGTATTGATCACCTTTTTGTGAATGGCTCAATTGAGCAACAAGTGTGGCTCTTTTTTGCTACTATTGCCAATAAATCGAACATTACTTATTATAATAATCTCACTTCTGTTATTAAGAGCTGGGTGAATGGCTCCAAAGGTCATATTTTTAATCTTGTTCCTCTTCTTATTGTCTGGTACATTTGGAAAGCTCGTAATGAGGCTAAACACCAAGGGATTAAGATGCATGCTACTATCATTATTTCGAATATTAAGTATAAAATTGCTCAGCTTTTTTCTTTCAATCTTCTCTCTATTAACAGCTTTAGAAATTGCAAGGATTTTGCTAGTAATTTGGGGCTTAATTTTCCTGATATTTCTATTAATTCTGCTGATAAAATTGTTAAGTGGATCAAACCCAAACCTCCCTACATCAAGCTTAATTCTGATGGATCTGTTGGTCCTAATGGTGCTGGTGCTGGTGGGATTCTGAGAGACTGTCGTGGCAATGTCATTACTGCTTATTCTTCCCCCATCCAAACTTCTTCTGCCATTTCTGCTGAGCTTTATGCTCTCTTTTACGGGCTGAAAATTTGTACCAACTTGGGTTTTAGTTGTATCTGGATTGAGGTGGATGCGTTGTTACTTATTCAGATTATTAACAACATCATTCCTGGCAACCCTAACCTTTTCTATCTTATTAGGCAAAATAAGCAGTCTCTTTCTTCTTTCAATTACTATATATCTCATACTTATCGTGAAGCTAATATTTGTGCTGATTGGTTAGCTAAAAGAGGTTGCAATATTCAAAATTATGAGGAGTTTGACACTTCTTGTCTGCATCCTCAACTTCAATGTATGATTAATTTAGATAAATATGGGTTACCTTATTTCCGTCATGGTTAATTGCTTGGCTATTGGTTCAGGTAGGTTTCTGTGGTGTTTATGTTGTTTGCTTTTCTGCTGCACTTCTTTGCGCAACATTTCTTTTCCCAGTTTTTGGCCAAGTCTTGCTTCGCTACAGTTTTCGTTCCTTCCATTTTGTCTCAGTTACTTTAGTTTGCTGGCTGTGTTATACTGCTGGTTGTTGTGTTGTTGTGCCTGTTCATTTCTCTCAATATTCTGATGGTATTTCTGATGTTATTTCTGTCAGTCGCGTTTATAGTTTCAAGTATGTCCATAGCAGTCACCCTATTTCTTGCAGAATTTGTGTTATCTGCTGCCTGTTGTTTGTTGTGGTTTATGGCATGCCATTGTGGAAGGTGAATCTTAGGGACTTAGTGAATTCTGGCCATTGCTGGTTTAGTTTTTTGTGTTTATGCTATCTGTTTTATGTTAACTTTTCCTCTTTTGGTCCCAGTTCTCTAACGATGTGGTGGTTTTTAGGGGACGGCACTAATTATTATTCGGCTCTTATTATTAAATTTGGGTCTTATGTTTGTTTTTGGAGTATCACTTGCAGGACTTTAATCAATTTTTGGGGTTTAAGCTGCTATGGCTGCAAGGTACTCTCATTTTGCTTTGTTTATGCATTTTTGGGTTTCTCTCTTGTTTTTTGCAGGAAGACTGAGCTGAATGGTCGTATTAGTCTCTTCCTTTTTTGGGTGCTGTTGCCTAACAGCCCTTGCTTTAATTTAGGAATTTTTTGTAATCTTAGTAAGAGGATTCTCCGGCTCTCAGGTTTTCCTTTTTCTTTTTCTATTGTAGCTCTTTCGAGCAGTAGTGAGATGGAGGAGCCTTCTAAGGACTCTGTAACCGTTTTTTGTATATCAACGCGTAGTCCCCTTGTGTGGGTTTAACCAAAAAAAAAAAGTGTTTATATCATATCGTTATAGTAAAATTATGAGTTTTAGACATAAAAGTTCATCAAAAAAGGTCCAAAATTCACCGGTATTAGAATTTTTTATGGATTTCTAGCAATAATAAACACCACCATTAATGCCTTCTAGCGAATGTTTTTGGGGATGCTTAGCGTTTCTCAGCCCTAGAGAGGTATTAGGTTATTTTTGTAATCATAGTAAAAGGATCCACCGGCTCTTAGGTATTTTATTTTCTTTTTGGATTGTAGCTCTTTGGAGCATTAGCGAGCTGGAGGAGCCTTCTAAGGTCTCTGTAACCGTTGTTTTTTATATTAACACGTAGGCCCCTTCTGTGGGTTTTAACCAAAAAAAAAAAGACAAACTCACACACACATTACATATTCAAGATTGAAACCAAAGACCTTTTGATTGGTAGCTAAACTCCCAACTAACAGAATAAGATAAGTTACATCCTTTTATCGGATGAGAAAATCATAAAAAAAAAATATTTTTAATTTATTTTTTTTATAAAATCTATATTAATTTCCTTTAAGAAATTAATAGCGAAATGGTGCATAAAACTACTTTTCTCATTTATTTGTTAATGATCACAGATAGCATCATATTGAAATAAAAAATGACATAATGAGTTAAACCAAACAAATTCTATAATAAAAATATTATTTTTTGTAAATGAAATAATGAAAGGGAATGATTATAAATTATTCAAATAAAATAAATACTAAATAATTGATATATCATCAAAAAATTATCTTGATCGGGCACAAATCTCGAGGCAAAATTAGGTTGGAAGCTTCAAAAATTAAATCTTGGATCATCTAAACTATAATTATAGCAAACTTATAGTCAAACAGAGAAATATGAACCCAACGACACCAAATTCAACTCAATCCGATCCCAAATGAGTCTGAATCATAGACTCTTAAAGCATTATTGGAAGGTTCAAACCACAATTTGGATTACCAAACGGTTCGAAACATGACATGCTTACAGTCAAATCGAGTGGCTTGGCAAGTCGAATCCAACGAGCCCAAGATCACCGAATTTCAATATCTTTAAGACCTTCAAATGACTGACAAACAGTCCACGATCAAGGGATTCAATATCGGCTGTCCATCCGAACCACTCCACATTTGTCCTCGATCCTCTTCCTATTTACTAGCCATGACACTCTCAAAAACTATAAATAGCCCTTCATTTCTCTTAAGAGGGGACCCAAGCAAGAAGAGAATAGAAGAGAAAGAAGAGAAAGAAGATAAGAGAATAAGGGAAAAAAGCTCCTCCTTGACCACCGTCAGAATTTTGTCAGACTTCCAAGTGACGCCAGGATTCTGCCTGACTTCCAAGTGACACCAGAATTCTGCTTGACTTCCAAGTGACTTCGGAGTTCTGTCCGACTTTCAAGTGATGCCGAAACTCTGCCCGATCTCCAAGTGACATCGAAACTCCGCCCGATCTCTAAGTGATGCCGGAATTCTGTCCGATCTCCAAGTGACTTTGGGATTCAGCCTGAATGCCCAACATCATCGAATCTCAAATTATTGTTTGTAACTGAACTTTAATTCGGGAGTGAATTATTGTAATCTGATTGTCCTAAATTTTAATATATATATATATATATATATATATATAACAGTGTTGTCTTTAGTTACATTAAATTTATTTATCTAATAAATTTGTTAAAATATTTTCAAAAAATTATCAAGAGAGATGTACATCATAAATGATTAAAAATAAATAAAACTTGTATTAACCCACTTTTTGAGCTTAAGCCAATATTAAATATTTTAATGATCACAAACATAATTTAGTTTAAAATAAAAATATTTAAATAAAGTTTGTGTAGGTATGAACACTCGCATTTTAGTAGAATTTGGAAGAGAAATTCATGTAAAAAAATAATTCATAAGCATATTTATAACTTAAAGAAACCCATAGTTTGAGATATTCAATCAAGTATGTAGTTCAATAAATTAAGATTTCGTTTGAGACTACTTTTTTACTGTTTTTAAAACATCTTTTTAATACAAAATTTTTTTAAACTAAAAGGTTTTCTTCCAAAAAAATTGTTTTATAAAGCATTAAAAAAGCTGCCCCCAAACAAAACCTAAAACTAGCTTATCGTTATTCAAGCTAACCATGAGATATCAAGAATGTTGCTTAAAGATTAAAAACATATATATTTTTAATTTTCTTTTGTCTTATACTATTATAAATTTCAAATATTGAAGTTATCAAGATGGCCGGCAACATGAAGAGTTGAGCATAAATAAACACTAAATAAATTAACAAAATATCAAAATTAATCATAGATGAATTTACAACACACCATGAATCATATTATGTGATTATGGATCGTACTATATGAACATGAATCATACTATTGGATCACTCAAAATTAAAATTCTCAAAATTTTGATTAGACTATGAAATCTCAAGTCAAATTGTACAATCATATTTGAATTCAAATTAGAGCTTGATTAATTTTATTAAAATCAAGATAATTTTTAAGTTATAAAAATTGATCTTAATATCATCCGTATGATGTACATCATATCGTATGATCAATCTTATTGTTATAATTTCAATGGGATTAATTTGTATTCATTAAGAAAATTCAAACCTTAATTATACTATTTGATGAACATCATACTATATGACCAGCATGATTATCTCAATCAAACTGACAAAATTAATTTGCTTTAATTATAATTATTCAAAATTTAAACTAGTTATGTTTTATAATATGTATCATACTACATAATCATTTACCTAAAATTAAGGCTTTATTTGAGATGACTTTCTTATTACTTCTTAAAGCAAATTTCTAATAGAAAAATTAAATTTTTTTTATTAAAAAGCTGCTTTAAGAAGTAGTAAGAAAGACGTCCCAAACTATTACATTTTTTTCGCTCTGGCGTCCCTCTTTCGCTCTTTTGGGAGGGCTAGGGCTTCGCCCTAGCCGCCTCCTTCTAGCTCTCCGGCTGGTTTCTTCTCCTCGTTCAAGGAAGTCTCTTCTCTTCCTCTCGGTGTTGTTTTTCTGGTGTTTTCTTTATGGCACCGCCATCTCGCTTTCGTGATCCTCGATTTTTGGTGGGATCTTCGTCTCTGTCTTTTAAGGATGTTCTCTCTGGTTCATCTCCCTCTTCCATTTTTCTTGATTTGAGGGTGTCTTCACATAAAGGTTTACCTTCTCTTTGGATTTATGAGGTGGAAATCCAAGCTTTGGCTGCCTCTTTTGAATATACTTTGGTCGGTAAATTCCCTGGGCGGAGGCCCTCTCTTGAAGCTATTCAGAACTTCTTTTTTAAACTTAAACTTAATGGTGAAGTTTCAGTTACGATTTTGAATCAAAGGATTATTTTGATTAAGATTTTTAATGACTTGGATTATTGTAGAATATTTGCTCATATAACATATTTTTGTGAGCAACTGTTTTATGAAATTGGTAAAATGGACTCTTGCTTTGGATATTGAGACTGAATCCCATATTATACCTATTTGGATTTCCTTCCCTAACCTCCGACCTCACATGTTTGCCCCGCGTATTTTGCATGGTCTAGGTTTAATTTTTGGCAAACCTCTAAAAACTGATAATGCTACTAATGCTGGATCACGTCCTTCAGTTGCACGTGTTTTGGTTGAACTGGATGTGTCCAAACGGTATCAGGATAAAATTTGGATTGGTTCGGAGAGTTTTGGTTATGTCCAATCTGTGATTTTTGAGGATTTTTCAGAATATTGTGCTCATTATCTTGCTTTGGGTCATTTTAAGGCTAGGTGTAGGATTCTACATACATCCTAATCTTGATTCTTCTATTTTGTCGAATCCTTTGGTTGCTACTGAGCGAGTGGTTCCGACTATTGGTTTTGATTCTACTGCAGTTGAACCTTCTATTGATCTAACTATTGTTTCTTCTGATATGGTTCAGCCTGCTCAAAATATGAATGATGTGGTTGTGATTAATCCTGTTAATTTGCCTCCGATTTGTGGAGTTACGGTGGATGCTGAAGCTGCTGTTCCTATTACTCCTAGTTATGTACCTAGTTCTGATGATCATTTGCCTGTTTATTCGAATAATGGTCTGAAGCCTTTGGATAAGGATTGTGCTGTTGTTTCCTCTTTGTAAGTTTATGAGGAGGCTTGAGCTAGGGTTTTATCCTCTAATTCGTCCCCTCGGGCTTGTCGTAGTGTTGAGGGTCAATTTGGCTGTGCTTTAAATGCTGGTTCTTTATTGCCGGTGGTGGGTGTTGCTTCTACCCCGTGTGTCTTAGATGGTAATTCTATGCCTCCTGTGGTTGTTGAACGATTGGAGGGGTCCGCTGCTGCTAATGTTAATTTGGGTGGTCTTGTGTGTGGGGGTTCTAGCTCTAACTCTAAGTGTGATGCCCCAACCTTTTTCTCCCCTGTTATGAATGCTGATTTAGTTCATAATTCTTTTGTTGACGTGTCGGTTAAATTAACTGAGCCTCAAGCCTTGGTTTATCATGTGGGGAACAACTCGGGAATGGATTTGAGATTGCATCTCGATTGGCTTCATTGTTCTTCTGATTACGAGTCTATTTCCACTTTGGAGTCTTTTGGGGATGATGATCCTGGGAATTCTTTTGCTTTGCTGAGTGATAAACCAGTTGTTTCTGCCTCTCATGGTAAGGCCCGTGCCAGGGAAAGACGTGGTAGGAAATTGTAGTGGTTTATTTGGTGGTTGCCTTCTGGTTGCCCATTTCTGGGTTTGGTTTTTGGTTGGTCTGGATGGATCTTTAATACGGGTGATTTCCCTTCTTTGTTGTTTCTTGCTGGCTATTGCTTTATTTTGTAGCTATCCATTTTATTTTCTATTGGCCGGGCTATGATGTGGCTGGGGCTCGCGCTTCTCCTTCGGCTGGTTTTTGGTAACCTTTGATGATGCTTTTCTGGTCGGTTGGGTTGGCTGCTTCGCGTGGTTCTTCATCAAATTGGACGATCAGAGCTTGGCTTAAGGGAAGCTGGAAGTCTCGGCCTTTAATTGAGCCCTCAGACCTTGTATTTTCTTTTGTTGTCTTGGAGTGTTGTTTCTTTGCTTATTGTATCTTGTACTGTTTTTGGCCTTTAATATAAGTTAAGTCTTTTTACAAAATAAAAATAAAAATAAAATGTCCAAAACAAAATCTAAGTCAAAGGACTTATAAACTGATTGTATCTAGAATTTTAATCATATTATTAGTTTAACTTAATCATTTTTTGCCTAAAGTTAAGCATCTTTAGGATTTAAGAGCTCAAACTTCTTTAGCATCTAATGTGTCTGGAACTCAATATAAAAGAAAATATCAAACGCTGTAATTTTTATGTAAAGGATAGGTGATGGAAAATACGAGCTCAAACTTGCAACCCAAAAGAGAGTTTTCAGAGAAAGAAATATTGGATTACACCTTATCTTCTTTTTATTAACACCATCAAATCCTCATGTTTGAAATTTGAGCTTATTCAAAACCATTATAAAATTGTTCCAGTGTGCCTAATTGTGGGGCTAAAAGTAGCTGATTTCTCATTAGGAATAGAAGTGATTATACGACTGTTCCATTATCCTTGAAGAAGATTTAAAGGAAATCTTCATTACCAATGAAAGAGAGAGGCTTCTCTGGCTTATTGAGAAGAAGACAATAGTAAAAATCCTAGGAGGAGAACTCGAGAAGTTCTTTACTTTTGCTCTTTTATTTTTATGGTATTTTTTCTATTTCAATGCTTTATGATGATATGAAAAATATTATAAACCTTGCTTTCTTGTGATAAGAAATTTTGAAAAGTTTTTAAGAGATTTAAAATATTATCCTGCGAAAAGTGTTTTAATTAAAATTAAATATTTTCTTAAAATAAAAACTCTCATCGTTGCATTTTTCACCAAAAGAAATTTGTTGGCATAAAAAAAAAGTCACCACTAAATTGATTAATCAAGTTCTCTATTTGGCTCCTAAAAGATTGAGAACATTATACATTTGCTTGAATTCCTAAACTACTCTTATGAATTATTCCAAGCACTTTTTTGTAGCAACTTCAATATCTAAATCATCCTATAGGAACTTTTATTATCTCACTCCATTCAGGAACTCTCATCTCAACCTTGAGTTGGGTTGGATAAAAGATGAACTTAATATATACCCTTTGGATATAAAAACACCAATATGACAACCCTTTGATCACTTATGTCCAGTAGATTTGCCTTAGACCGATCTTAGAGCAAGGCTCTTTCCATTCTCAACCTTTTTTTTTTAGTTAAAACTCACTAAGGGACCTATGCGTTAATACCAAAAACAAGGGTTACAAGGTCCTTAGAAGGACCTCCAGCTCGCTAATGCTCAAAAGAGCTACAAGAGAAAACAAAAAAAATCCTAAGAGCCGGTGGTCCTTATACTATGAATTACAAAAAAGCCTAAGTACATCTAGGGCTACAAGTAGACAGCACCAAAAAAAGGAAGAGCAAAATAATATCATTCAGCACAATCTTCCTGCAAAAAGAATAAGCAAACCTAAAAAAACTCTGAAATCTAGTACTCGCCAACTCCCTGCAAAAGTTGTACGGCCACATTTCTGGCGACCAGACCTGCACTAAGAAAACACTCCAACACAAAAAGATAATTTGGCAACAATAATGGAAGGAGTAGATATTAAACTAATAATCAATATAAAGGAAAGAGAATATTCAAACCCTTTCAGGAGAGCAAAATCATTAGCCATGGTCAACCTTAATCAATCGTAGTAGATACATTATGGGCATAATGTATCTACTACTTCTTCGGATTTAGTCAATCACAATATGATTGATCTCTAGCACATGATTGATTTCCATAATGTCACACTTCTTCGCATTTAGTCAATCACAATATGATTAATCTTGAGAATCATCCCATTAAGTTTAAGAGTATTGGATTAAAAACACTTGTTAATTTTGGATACATGCCCTCGACACCTAACAAAACTCCTTATAAGGAGGCTTAAATCATTAAACCATAGAGGAACTACACCTAGCTAACTTTTTAAATGAATCCAACTTATCCAATTAGATCAATTCCTTTAGGTGAATACATCACTTAAAAAGAAATTTCATGGAATTTTGAACCATTAAATTAATTCATTTAAATTAAAATAACTAGATTGAATTGAATTTTTTTAGGATACATAGAAGTAATTAGTGCATAATTTGCTCCATAAGGCTCCTTAATTGTTCCATGATCAACCATGATGACCATGGAAAGCCAGCTCAAGCTCATTTAGTACATCATAACTCAAATGGACTTAAAAGGGACATGTTTTTTTTTTCATGAGCTTGTAATCGGACAGGAGAATTCCCATGTATTTAAAGAAAATCCACAAACACAAATGCCGAATATATCAATAAGAATTGATGGTTAATAAACAAATTTCAAGATAAAAGAAGTATGATTCTCCAAACTAGCTTGCAATCCCAATACATTTTTGAATTTTTTAAGAACATAAAGAACTCATTAATAGAGTGAGAGTTTGCTTCTCCTAAAGAGTAAATCATGTCCAAAAGGCAAGTGGTTTGTAGATAGACCTTAGCGAAGAGTTTGGATTTATTTGGAATAGTTTTCTTGTTACTTTTGAAAGCAACTTTTTAGTACAAAAAATTTGTAGTTAAATTTTTTTTTTGAACTAAAACATTGCTTTAAGAAGCAGTAAGAATGCCATCTCAAATGAATCCTTAATTTAAATGTTAAGTCTTCATTTGGATAAGCTTTTTTACTACTTTCTAAAGAAAATTCCAAATAAAAAAGTTTTGTACAAGAAAGTTGCTTTAGAAACCACTGAGAAAGTTGTCCCATTTGAGGAAAGCTAAAAATCAGAAAGTTAATGGTGAAGTTGGGGATATTGTTGATGAACAGCATAATGGTTTCCTTATATAACTCGTCTCTAGATAATAACGTTGGTAATTTCCTCACTGATCAAAATATGAAAATCTTTGTTAGTGAACCTTTTAGGGGTATTGATATTTCTAACTTAATCCTGATTATTCCCATTCCCATGAATTCGCTCTCTTAAGATGACCCTATGGATAATGTGGATGGACTTTATTAGGGAGTTCTAGATTCTAATGTGGATCCTAGTGCTCTTTCTGATGGGACTAGTCCTACTGGCCAATTAGTTTTTATTTGGGATGATGGGGAATTTCACCTAAATAATGATGTTGACCTCATTTTTTAATAAGGTCATCATGACCTTCCAAAGTCTTAATTAAACATCTAGTGATTGACAAACCCAAAATGTCAATCATCTAGTACTCTATCAAGCATATATTCCACAATCAATCATTATTGGAAAATCTACTATTACTGTGGGCCTTTCCAGCAGCAATGTATACGCTGAAAAAAACGCAGGCCTTTCCGACAACAAATATGCTAGTAATTTTATGGTGGTAGTTCCGGCAAAATTACCACCGTAAACTTACAGTCGTATATGCCGTCAGTTGTTTCATCGGCATATAAATTATTCTGGTGCAAATTTTCCAGTAATCACCAATTGAATCAACGATGTAAATTGCACCGGCTTACTTAAAATCGATGAATATGTTCTGATGTGTAATCCATAAGTATTATGACCAACGGCAAATCCGCCATAAATTTTGATGAAAAGAGCCCTATTTTGATCACTCCGTGGTCTTTCTTCTCATTTATTTCACTCTTCTTGGTTTTCTCCACTTGTGTTTGCAAGATGCCCTAAACACCTCCGCAACCGATTACTCCCAACATTGGCCCTCCTTTTTGTGCGTTATCACAGCTTCACATGCGTGACCTTCCTTTGATAAGAGAATGTACCTTGGTGTATGCTTTTTGCTTGAGTTATGGATGTTCTCACTAGACATTTGTAAGAGAATATACCTTTGTGTATGCTTTTAGCTTTAGTTATGGATGTTCTCACTAGACATTTGCAAGAGAATGTACCTTGGTGTATTCTTTTTACTTGAGTTATGGATGTTCTCACTAGACATTTACAAGAGAACGTACCTTGGTGTATGCTTTTTGCTTTAGTTATGGATATTCTTACTATGCATTTGTAACAGAATGTATATTGGTAAATTCTTTTTGCTTTAGTTATGAATGTTCTCAATAGACATTTGCAAGAGAGTTTACCATGGTGTATACTTTTTGCTGATGATATTCTTCTTGTTGATAGTATTAGAGAGAGAGTTGAAGGTAAACTTGAATTATGTAGGTCAACCTTATAGTATAAATGTTTTTGCATAAGTAGATCTAAAACTTAATATATGGAGTGTAACTTTAGTAGTAATAGACCTACTGAGGGGATTATGACTTTGGGTCATCAAGTCATTAATAAGAGTAGACATTTTTGGAGGAATTGGAGGAATGGATTGGGCCTTGTTGTGTGACAGAAAATTCCACCTTAAACCAAAGGTAAAATTATAATCCAATATCTTGGTGAGACCAGCAATGATTTATAATGCAAACTATTGGCCATTAAAAGATACACATAATATTAAGTTATATGAGGATGCTTAGATGGATATGAGTAGTCGATTTACCCTTTGTTGACCTCATTTTTGTATGAGGTCACTCTTAACTCCTCCCTGAGTCCTAGATCCTAGGATTTTCCTAGTTCCTAACCCTTAGGCTCAATCCAAATCTTAACTCAATCCAAACCCAGAACTCTTAGGCTAAAGACTTAGGTCCTAAAGCCCTTTCTAGGTGATTTTCCATCACCTTGAAACCCAGTCTTTGGCATTTGATTCAGGGTCTGTCAATTTCACATTTATGTGACATATCTCTAGTGTCAACCCTCCAAATTTGAACCCAATTGGAGTACTCTAACCTTATAAACGTAATCAAACTCCAAATGTTGCAAAACCTTCGAATATTTACAATCAATGCCACTGGGCCTTTCACCTAGTGGAATTTGACTTTGGAGCCCCCTCCAAATCTTTTGATCACTCCTAATACCTTGATATTGACTTTTTAAGCAATAATCCATATTTTTTTAGATTCAATTTGACCTATAATTGACTTGAGACCAAAATGACCAAAATGCCCTTAAAGAGAGATTTTTGGACTTTTGGCCTAAACTCAACTTGATTTGACTTATCAACCTTTGAAATCTTCTGGATCCTAAATGACTTTAGGAACACATTAAACCCAAACTTACTCTTTGGTTTGACCTAGTTGACCAAGTCAATCATGGTTGACCAAAATGCCCTTAATAGATTTAAACATTCATTCTCAACCCAAATGACCAACCCAATGCATGGGATCATTTTCATTGATCTCAAAACACTCATTGAATTTTTTTGAACCAAATTTGCCTCATAGTTTGACCAGGTTGACCAAGTCAACCATGGTTGACCAAATCAACCCTTTAACCCAACACTTACTAATTTTAACCATTCAAGCTACTTTGAATCAATTCAACACATCAAAATTGGTTAATTATACACCCTTGACATCAAATTTCTTGGCATGATGTCTTGTAGCACTCTTGACCTCCCTCATGCACATCCTAGTCACTATTGACTAGTCAACAAGTCAATGGGTCAAAAAC
>NW_021319292.1:513947-562250 GCF_001605985.2 Dendrobium catenatum | reverse complement strand
CACACACTTTAGATGATGTGCTAGGACAACCAACTCTAGATCTAGGTTAGACCGGTGTTTACTTTACTATTGTGTGCCAAATTTTTCGTAGTTTTCACTGCATGTTGTGGATGAAATTGCTTTGCTGTGTCTGCTTACTTTTCTGCACTCTGTGGATGGTTGATGTGTTTGGCGACTAGGTTAACCTTAGGTTAGGTACGATCTGAATGTTCACACAGTTTTTTGTAGGTGGCCACGCTCATGCAGGGCAATAAAAAGGGGGGCTAAGTTAATAAAAAAATCAATTATTATAAATGCTTGCACAGGCTCTTCAGCTGCTAAAAATAAAAGGAGTGTGGCCAGTGTGTTTACTTTCTTTTCAGCACATATATAACTGCTTGATAATAATTACTTTTTATTTATTAACTGCTTAGGATAACCCTGCATGTGAGTCTAGATTTTATTTTCATTCAAATGTAATTTATATAATTGTTAAGTGCTGTGAAAGTTAGTTTTGAGTTGAGATACATAGGTCCAAAGCTTGGACTCCAAAGAGAAAAGGATTCCCTTTAGGGGAGTAGATCTTTTCTATTTGGAGATCCAAATTTGGACTATACTTCTTCCCTACCCAAAGAGGAAAGAGTGGCCTTCCCCTTAAAGGAAGTGCCCTCTTATCCATTTGGGTAGCTTACTACGAAGAATCTAATGAGCTTGAAGAAAGGGAGCCCGAAGGAGAATAAGACTGAAGATTTGAAGACTGGGAGTATCCCACTCAAAATGACTTGCGTCATTATTAGGTTTAGAATCCGAGTTGTTGTCAGTGGTACCCGTCCACTTTACTTTTTACAAAATTCTGGTTTGTAATAAGCAAGGCAACTTTGCCTATAGACATTTATTAATTAATTCATTTATATTTGATGTGTTGAAATGATTGCCTCTAGGATTGCCTGTTTTTCTTAGTTTTTTGGCGACTGTGTGCCGCTTTTGTTTTTGCCTGGATACGTGAGACTCGTTAGGGTGTGAAAGTTTTATACTCAAAATCTTAAAGTTTAAAATTTTAGCGAGTCTAAATAACATAGAAAGATAATGAATTTAGGGAATTAGCTGGGGATCGACCACGGGGTTGCATGCATATTTCTACATTTCTTCTTTCCTTGCTTTAGACCCTTCTCCGTCTGCGGGTAGAGTCCGGATAGTCTGACCTATAAGGACGAGGTGCCGAACCTGGGGAAGTCCAGTCTTCTAAAAAATTATTTTATAAGCCTGTTTTTAAAATTTGAAGCATATTTGATTTGAGGTTGTTAACCAGCACGCATTGCATTAGAAACATACCTAAAGAGTCAAAGTTTTAATTTCATAGTCCTTAGCATTTTGCACCCAACATAGGTCAAAGGAGCCAATTAGAAAAATCTCTAGATGTCGGTCCCAATTCTCCAAAACCTTAAACACAACGTCCCTACCACTCTTTCATAAAAGACCGGACTCATCTCCTTTAAATCGATTAGGTGGTTAGCTGGCTCCCCAATTCATGTCGGGGTAAGTCCAGACCTTGCACTGCATTAGTTAGGATCAGACGACTGTGGTCCAATGTCCAAAATAGATTTAGGATCCGGGGCAGATCTTTAATTATAAGACCCCAAACTTCGAGAATATAATCCCAAATTTCTAAAAAAATTCTCAACTTTAATTAAATATCATTTCAGTCCAAAACATAAAGCCCAACACTTAGATTAAGTTCAGACACTTCCGGATGGTTCCGGAATCTCAAAGTGTCCCCTACCTCTCCTCCTTTAACTTTGTTAAAAACTGCTCAATTTTGATTCATTCCCAGTTGAATTTCCAAAATTCCTCTCTTTTTGATATCACTCCTAGAAAATCTAACGAAATTCTACCACCATTTTAATCGGGAGTTTTCGTAGGAGATTCTATCTACCTATGATATAATTAACTACGAAGACTTGCGCTCGTAGGAGATTTGGAACCACACACGCACCTGATTTTAAAATTGATTTTCCAAAACCTTATTAGATTTCTTTGGGAAAAGGTAAAAAAAAATGATTGTCGTTATCACATTAGGAGGATTATCATTGAATGGTGTTATCTCCCTTCTGGGAGATACATCCTTCTTTGATAAGACTTTTGATGTGAATTCGACAATCATATTTCTTAAATATCACAATTTGATATTTAGTTAAATTTCATTATGTTCCCTCGAGGCCATATGGAATTTTTCTTTAGAATCTGATCATGATATTTAAGATGAGTTCCATAATTCTAAGCCTGAACGCCGCTATGAAATTTTACTTTTATCCTCCGGGGTGATGTAATTTTTCTAATAGGCTGATTCGACCTTGGAATTAGTATTAAATCTCAATTTCAAAATCCCCAAAGAAAACTAATATTTTACAAAAGCTGTTTTCAAAATCCCACCAACTCCCTTCTAGATAGGATACGAAATGAGCATATATGTGAGAAGGTTGGAGTAGCTCCAACCTAAGATAAGATTAGAGAGCGTCGCCTTGGATGGTTTGGTCACATAAAATGACGGCCTTCGGAGCAACCTATGACTCTTTGTATTTCTCTTAAACTGATGCTGTATTATGTAATTCATCTATTTTCCTTCAATAAATGTTACAACAATATCTAATATGTCCATATTATATATAGATTATATCTTGGAAATTAGAACTCAAAGAAGTTGGGTGTATAATAGATTGGTGCAAGGATTAAAGACATAATGGATGAGTTCATTAAAGGGGTGAATATTTTTATTTAGACAGCTTCTTAATAGGTCAAGGTTCTTCTGGTGGAGAATATTCTGACTACCACAGTTAGTCGCAAGCGGTAGGAGGAATGCAACACGACATAGTTTATAATTTAGGCTCATAAGATAATGCATATGAGGGGTAGGCCTTTGGTCTCTCCTGTTTCTCAACAAGTACCCAGGAGTCCTTATATAGCCAATAGGTAGCTTCCCTTGCAACTGAGTTAGAGCAGGTCAGGAAAGCGCAAGCTGATTGGCAGATGCAGATGCAGCAATAGATGCAGATGCAACAAACTCAATTATTAGATGAAATAAAAAAATGAGGGAGCAGTTCAGTGGGAAGAATAGAACTTTGGTATAAGAGGAGACTGATTTAGAGTAGATGTTGTATAGTTTATTTTGGACATTTGTATTTATTTTTATTAGAAATATCAACTTATTTATTTTCTGGACATCTGCACTTGTTTATTATTAGATATTTATTGATGATATTCTTTTTATTTTTGTTCATGTTTATATGTTTATGTTCAATATTTGGTGATGGTTTTGATTAGAGGTGTATATTTGAATCTATATATTATTGGAACTTTTAATTGTAGTTTTTTTATAGAAATTTGTTTCATAAGTTGGAAGATTATTTTTTTCATTTATGTAACAGGTTTCTGACTGATTATCTGTCGAAAATGTCATCGGCAATATGATACGATGCAAATGGATTGTTTATTTCGATGCACTTTGCACAAGAATTATCTGCAGAAACTTTGACGGCTCCATCTGTAGGCAGATGTGCAACGGCTTAGGGTGGCGGATTATTCGCCGGTACTTTCGACATAAAATTGCACTGGAAATAGTGATGGATTAAATGCCAGAATTCATTTAAAAGAGAAAACATATTAACATCCCTTTTTTCACCGAAACGATGCCATAAATGCCGCAAAATTTTTTTTGATAAAAATATTACGCCTATTTATATTTTTTTGACACAAATTACCGTCAGATAAGTTTTCATCGGAAATGCACCAAAAAATGGAAATTTTTGATGTATTTTAAGTATTACTGTCGGATGTTGTTCATCCGGAACATGATATTTTCCTATAGTGAATCATATTCCAATCATTCAATATTCAACATGTAAATCATTACCAATTAATGATATACAATCAATGCTTTAATCAACTAGCCTGCATAGATCAATCACATATCCTACTTATAATTATTCAGTCTCCAGTTAATAATCAATCAAAGCTCCAATAATCATCAATCAACTAACTCTATAAGACTTTATTTCTAACATCCAATCAACATTCAATTAAAATCCAATCATCCTGCATACATCAAATCTTCAATAAATCAATCAGTCAATCAATCTAACTTGTAATCAAATCAATTAATCAAAGCTCCAATCAACCTTCAATCAATTAAGTATTCATCATTCAATCATTCAATATCCTAACTTAGTTAAACAGTTAACTCATTCACTTAGCTTGGATTTGGTCAAACTAGCTCATATTGGACCCCATCCCTTTAAATACAACTAAATCAACATTCCCAATCAATTTACATAATGCAATGACATGTCTCCAACACACCTAAACCTATCATGAGTCAAACCATGGATAGGTTGACTTAGTCAACCACTTTGGGTTGTCAAATTTCACCATATAATGACTTCTTTACTCATACAATAAACCTACTCTCCAAGACCCTTTACAAACTATTCAAACAACTCCCATATACTCTCTAAAACTTACCCCAACATGTTTTGATAATTTGACTAGTCAAATCAAGTAAAAATAACTCAAAACCTTCCTTAACGGTCAACCCTCATTTAAATGTTCACTATTTAAGTTTCATACAACACCCCACCGGGCTTAGGTGGGTTGGTGGGTGAGCTTGGTTGGGAACCCCCCATCCCAAGTTCGAATCCCCTCTCATATGGAACAACCCTTAGGGGGAGAAAATAACTGTGGGTCCTACACATGTGGGGTTAGTTTCTAGTAGACTCACCGATGGATTAGTTACGCCGCCAAGAGCCTCTTTCAGGAGATGGTAGCAGGAGATACCCATGTTCCAAAAAAAAAAAAAAGTTTCATACAGCTTCCAAGCTATTCCACTAGCCCCTTTGACTCCTTGGACTCCACCTAAGCATCCTATGACCTTTGATTGGTGAAATGGTCAACAAAGACCAAACTTGTTTATTTGGTCAATGCTCCCTCTTTTACTTGATTTCCCTCCAAAAACTTTAGCCTAACATGTTTAAATTAAACTTAATTTCCTTCTAGACCCTACATGGACTTAAACCTAACCTATGACACGACCCCTAACTCGGCCTAACAACCATAGTGTTCCCCCTATGCTTGAGAATGGCCACAAGTTCTTTTCACTAAATACAACACGTTCCCTAGCGCTTTAATAGCCAGGGAAACTTGTCAAACACCCAACACATTGCTCTGAGTTATCCTAGCCTTCCGTAGTGACCCAGCAGCTGGAATAAGGGGAAGAGGATGGGAGTCATTTATTATAAGCTATTCCTGATTTCACTCACTCCCTAGAGCCCCAAGCATTTTGTTCCGGCTTTCTAAAGCCTTAGGCATATTTCCCTGATAGTTTTCCATTGTTTGGAGGCTGTCAGAGGCTAGAAGTGCAAAGTAGTGAAGCTAACTCCATCCTGATTGATTGAGTTTATCAACTAGGCTATATCTAAGCTCGAAGTCTTCTACAAACTTGTAAAAAATATCTTAAGGAAAAGAACAAGATCTTCCTCAATCTTTGAAGCCATCTATGTAGAGGTATATTCCTAACCCTAGGTTGTATATAGGTTTCTAAATAAATCCTTAGGTATTGCATAAAGCATGTTTTAAACTACTCACTATGGTTTATGTAATCATCTTCTATAATAATATCACTTGGCATGCCTTTTAATATATTTTATGGAGAATATAAAATAAAGCTTAAAACTAGGGTTTATGGTCTTCAAATGAAGAAGATGAAATCACGACCGTTGATTTAATCTATTTGATTTCAACGACCTTGATTTGATCGTTTTATTTTCTTGGTTTGATCTATTCAAAACGCATGATGAATGCATTCATCCAGCTCATTATGGTTCATTCATTCCAAATCGCATGAGTCTTTGTTATCATTTGATCTCTTAAATGAGATCAAACCATGGGATTCAATCCCTACTATCGGATCAGAACTGCAGAATTCGATGGTGCTCACATACCGGTGACTCACTTAAATATAACAAATTACCTTATTCCAACACTCAAACTGTCAAGATGAACAGGAAAGCTGAGGTCTTCCAACATGCAGATGCTCCCAAGCCCATATATGAAATAAGTGGATGCACCCTGCTATGTTTGCTCGTTTTGGTCTAGTTGCTTCAACCAGCTACATGTACAAATAAGCTAGTACTGCACCTCCAAGTGAGTATGCCCTGAATATTACTATATCCTCCATCAATAGTAAGTACTGTAAATGAATTTCAGAGTCTGAAGTATCTGGGAGCAGGTGGCATCCAAGTAGAAATAAAATGTAAGCCGCACATGCCTTTAAAAATCCATCTCATAAAGATCAATATAGGAGTCCCTCCAAAAAATCCACCTCAACCATCTTAGAGGAACACATGTCTGTGCATGCGCTTGACCCATCTTGAACTTCGCTATAATCTGTGGATTGAATGGGTTATAATATAAAACATCAGGGTCCGGATGCTGGCCAAGTAAATCATCATAACAATTCGGACAACTCAACCATTATCTGCCTGAACCAACAACTGGGTATCCAGCCAAAGAAGGTCCATCAATCTATATCCCCAATATCAATCCTGCAACGTAATACTCATTTCGCCAACTGGGAGGTGAAAGTATTCGTCTGTTGCAACCACCTCTCAACCAGAGCTATAAGTAAGTGATGATCCATCCTCCTGTACCTCATCTGACTGACACTATCCAAACCCACAAAAACCATAGCCTCCATGAATCTAGGACAGTTGATGGGCCACTCATGCACCATCAATAAGTGTGGAGCAGCCTCCAATATACTCTGTAAACAATAATATTGTTAAGAGTTTTGTGATAATTTATTTGAACAATAGAGTAATTACTAATTTATTTAAATTTACCTTCTTAGGATGAGCTGCTCAGTGGCTGTCTGCAAGGGAAGAAATGTTAGGCTGGATGGTATGTACAGGTGGTTGTGTGGATGCCTCCACACAAGAAGGGCGCCTGCGGCGCCCGCGTACCCTATCTCCTGCAGCCTCCATGAAACCTGGTAGGATAAGAAATGTTAGGCAAGTATAAATAATATTAATAGTCAATAACATTTACAAAACATATTAATCTAGACAACGAATAAAAAGTTAATGACTTATTCAAAACAATATCACATAGAATGTTAACAAATATTTAATTTAATTGACAAACTAAGCACATTTATATAAGCATAAATAATTCTTACGTTAAAATTAAAAGCTCACCTAGTATGACAAGTTGCATTGTTAGGTCCTACTGAGCCGCATGCACCGCATTTTCTATTACTTGTACATCTTCCCTTGTCTATTGTGTTTCTAAAACGATTTGTTATAGAACGTCTTCTAAATTTTGGGGGTAGGAGTGGGTGTATGCCACTTGCTGGATCATGCTGTGCCCAAGTGGTTCGATCAGGAATATTATGAAATTGACCAGTATATTTTCCTTCACCTTTATCATATCTTTCATGCACCTATCAAATATCATTGGATCATCAGTGTTCCCGGCCATGTACATCTTATGGCATAGAAACTCAATGTCACCAACACCCATTTGACGTACTACTTTTTTTAAATTTTCACGTAGGTGACGAAGACAGTGGTGATGGGCAGCATTTGGAAAAATTTCACGATAACTTCGCACTAAATCAGCGTGCATGTCAGAAATAATGCATAAATCAGGTCGGGTACTAACAACTAGAAGTAGTGTTTGCAACTGACTCAGAAACCACGCCCATGAATCAACACATTCTGATTCTACAATTACAAAGGGGAGGGGATACAATCCATTGTTTGCATCAATTCCCACAACGGTAAGTAACGTGTCTCAATATTGCGGCACGAGACTTGGATTGGTCGAACCGCCTTCTATCACCCCGTCAAAATTATGTCTCATGCACTTGAGATGTTCTTTGTTGTGACGAGTTTTAATTTTTTTTAAAAATGTTAGTTAATAGCTTAATTATGATTAAGACCATACTTAGCTTAAAATTTTGCCTGCCCCTGCCCGAACCCCCACGCGTCTTCTTCACACTAGCAGATACTTAGGCTTCGTTTGATTCGGTTTATGCTTACATAAAAAGGAGTATTAAAAAAGGAGGTTGAGAAAAAGCCGTTCAATAAAATGGAGTTTCAATAATGAGATATGTTTGAATAATATTTTTAAAAGTGTTTATTAATACTTGAAAGTTAATTTAAATTGTTTATTTAGGAGTTCTGCTTTTGAGATTTTATTATAAAAGACATAATTGCCCATAAAATTTATGTACACGTAATTTATATATATATGTTATGTTCTTTGTCGTGACGACTTGACCCGGAGCGGAACTCGGGAATGCTATGTTCGCGATTTTCTCGGTATTGCTCGGTATTTGCTAGGTATTGCTTTGCAAAAATGAGAAATACCGCTCTGTGAAGACCAATACCATGCAAATACCGAGTTGTACCGATTTTTTTTACAACTCGGTACAACTCAGTATTTGCTCGGGATTTGCTGGGTATTGCTAGGGATTTGCTCGGTATTGCTAGGTATTTGCTCGGTATTGCTAGAAAAAACTCGGTACAACTCAGTATTTGCTCGGTATTGCTCGGTATTGGTTATTGCCGAGCAAAATCGACCAATACCTAGCAATACCGAGCAATCTTAGATCCGTTCCGGGTCGGGGGTTGTCGAGGCGCGCGGTAAATAATGAAAACGCGTGGCGCGATTCTACTGACGGCCGAACGTAGAGTTGTGTACGTTCACCGGACGAAATAAAAGTTCCACAATATGGCTTCTAATTGGATATTTTTCCCTTTGGAAAATGACTCAAAAACTTTGTGATCTCTAAATTTAAAAAGCTACCAAATTAGTTAAAACGTCATAATTTTATAGCACCTTTATTTTTCTAATTTCATTTGCACGAAAAATATTTGATATGTGATTTTTGGATGTTGTTTACTTTTTTATTTTTAAATAAAATAAATAATTTTGATCAAAAATAAAATTTAATTGAAATAAAAAACATCGTTCTCATTTATGCCGGCCACTGATTACTGCCAATGCTACCAGCCACAATTAAAGCAAATATAACACTTAATTAAGTCATCAATTTTTTATTTAAATAAAAATTAAATTAAATTAAAATTTGATACAATTAAGGGAGGATAAATAATATTTTTTTTTTTCAAATCACACCCTCTTAACATAACAATTTTCTCATATTGTTTCCTAATAAGCATCATACACTATATAGAATTACCATGTCGAATTAATAAGAAATTTTAATTCAATCACAGAAAATAAATTCCCAGTTGTGTAGTCAAGAGCAATTGCAAGTAGGCGTGCAAACGAGTCGAGTCGAGCTCGAGCTAGGGGGTGTTCGAGTCGAGCTTGACAACCAAAACCCGAGCTCGAGCTCGAGCTCGAACTCGAGTCAAGTTCAAAATCCGAGCTCGAGCTCGACTCGTCGTCAAATCGAGCGGCTCGTCGAGCACGCTATCAAGCCCGTCGTCGCGCTGGTGATGAGCGATCCGTCGTCTCGAGACCTCAGTTCCAACTTCATCCGCGGTTCCGCCCACCATCGTCGCGCCCTCCGTCGTCGCACCCGTCCATCGCGCCCGTCCGCCATCAGCTCGTTGGTGGAGCTCATCCAACATGTTCCAGAGCTCCGTCGTCCCGAGATCGTCGAGCAATGGATGTCATCGTCCCGAGATTGTCGAGCAATGGATGTTGTCGTCCTGAGATCTTCGAGCAATGGGTGTCATCGTCCCGAGATCCGACGACCAATGGATGAGCTATGCCGTCAAGATCGAGATCAGTCGCATCCGGCCTTTGTCCCGAGCTCGTCTGCCGTTGAGAAACGAGATCCGCTTGTGCCTCTGTTTTGGATTTTCAGCTCGCGAGATTTGGATTTCCCGCCCACGAGCTGCTCGTCGAGCCGACGAGTCGAGTCCGACGTATGGGCTCAAACTCGTGTTCGAGCTCGACTCGCAAGCTCAATAAGCTCGACTCGTCGAGCCTGTTACCGAGCCGAGTCCGAGCCGGCTCGCGAGTCGGCTTGACTCGGTTGCACCCCTAATTGCAAGCCAGTAACAAATAAGCAGATGAAATTATTTAAGGAAAAAATTTGCGATCTAAAAAATTAAGAACTTATGCATTTGAATCTGATTTAAAGATTCCCAGAAGATGAGCGTCTTCCATTTGCGTTATTTTCTCTATGCTATCAACGTTGCCAGGATCTGTCCAATGACTGCTGTCAGAAATGTGTTGTGCGCAGCAATTAATAAGTTTTTTTTCCCTTTTGGGCGCTCTAGGGTTTTTTCCTTCCCTCGCCGCCTCCTGCTTCTGATCTTCTTCTTCCTACTTCCTCCTCCGGCCTGGCCGGAGGGGCTTCTCTTTTTTCCGTCATGGCCTCTTCTTCCACCCACTCGGATTTTCCACCTCTCTGTCAGCATATTGGTAGCTTTGTCAGCTCTCATCCCAAAGATTGGAGCCAAGTTTTTGCGCCGGATGTTTCTGTGCAGAATGCCTTCTCTTTCTCACATCACCCCTTGGAGCCTGAGGTGATTCCCTTCTCTGATGAATCTTTGAGCAAAGGGGGTCAAGAGTGGAGTTTATGCTTGGTGGGTTACTCCGTTGGACGTAGGCCATTTTATGAAGCTTTATCAGCTACCATTAAGAAGACTTGGACCTTGTCTGGCTCGGTTCAGCTTCTGTCTTTAAACGACGGTTTCTTCCTCTTTCGCTTTTCTTGCAGAGAGGATTTCGATACTGTTTGGTCAAGAGGTGTATGGTTTTTACTTGGGAAACCATTTGTTTTTCAAAAATGGCATCCGCAGTTTGTCCCGAAGAGGGAAGATTTCTCCTCTGTTCCGATATGGGTGAAAATCCATGACTTACCCCTTGCATGCTGGAACTCGGAGGGTATATCGCGCATTGCTAGCAAGATTGGCATCCCGGTGGCGGCTGACAAGCTCACTGAGTTGAAGACCAGACTCACTTATGCAAGGGTTTGTGTTCTGGTTGATAATCAAGCTAAGTATCCGGAGGAGATTCATGTGTCTCTAGCTGGTACGGAGGTTTCGTTAAAAGTTCAATACGAATGGCGCCCCTATCCTTGCGAGTTCTGTAAGTCTTTAATGCATTTATCAGCTTCCTGTTTGAAAAAACCTAAAGTTGATGAGGTTGATTTGCAAAAAAATAAGCAAGATTTCAGAGGTAGAAGTACCAGTAGGCAACCTCGTTTTAGACCCAAATCAAAACCGCCTGTTTCTGCCCCTATCGCTTCTCCTGAATTGGAAAATTTAGCTTTGATCTCTAAACCTGTTGTGATTGTCACGAATGATTTAGGACAACAATTACACTATCAACCTCACTCCCCAATTCTCAACAAATCCCCTTCCAAATCTTCTAGCCCAGACAAGGTTAGTAACTCTCATGTCTCGGATAAAGAATTGGGATCGGGTATTCCTAACCTAAACTCTCCTCATGAGGTTTCTTCTTCTACCTCATCCTCTCAGAACTCTCTCACTACTGTGATTCCCAATTTGATTAATTCTCCTAATAGTTTTGATGTTTTAAAAACTGAGGAGGATCCTAATCAACTTGTCGAAGATATTGATGACAGAGATGAAGAGCTGGTTTCGTCTATCAAGAATATCTCTAAGAACCAGGGAAAATTAAAGCAACCTTTTATTGAGGTTCCGAGCAAAAAATCTGCAAGGGGGAAGCAGTCCAAAAAACCCCAATCTTCTAAAAAGCATTAATGTCTCTTCCACCCATGGCGGCGTGGAACATCAGGGGATTCAACCACCCTGATAAGGTATTTGCCTGTAAGCGTCTGATTCAATCTCACAAGCTCGACTTGATTTGTATTTTAGAGAATCGTATCAATATTCTCTCTTTCCAAGATCCTTTCTTCGAGATTTCTCATTCTCTCTTCCCTAATGAAGCTAGCTGTAATAATTTTGCCCTTAATTCTTCGGGCCGCATTTGGATTAAATGGAATGCCTCTAAAATCTGTTTCAAGCCTACGCAGATTTCACCTCAGATCATCTCTGGTTTTATCCTAGTGGCTAATCAACCAATTCTTCATCTCTCGGCCATTTATGCCTCAAATAATCAGTTGGAGCGTAAGGAACTCTGGGAAGCTATTGCTGATATTCATGCTTCCATCAATCTTCCGTGGGCTCTTATGGGAGATTATAATTGCTGTAGATTTGCATCAGATAAATTGGGTGGTATTCCTATCTCCATGTCCTCTCTAGCTGATTTCAATACTATGATCTTCAACAATGGCCTGAAGGATCTTACTTCTGTTGGTCTCAACTACTCTTGGTTCAATCAGCGCTCTGATAATCCAATTCACATCAAATTGGACCATGTTCTCGTTAATGATCTGTGGTTGGAATCTTTTGCTGGCTCTTATTGCTCCTTCCAAAACCCATCTTGCTCGGATCATACACCTATTTTATTACACTCTGGTATGATTTCTCATGTTAATCATAGATTTCTCTTCAAAAACTACTGGACAAAAATAGACAAATTCTGGTCTCTCCTGGATGTTTTTTAAACCTTCTGTAGGGAATCCTCTTTCCCACTTTAGCAATTCTTTGAAATTGTTTAAAGAGTGCATCAAAAAGGAGGGTTGGTCTTCTTCAAACTGTGTTAAAAAGCATCTTGATGCTTTGCTGGGCAAGCAGAAGTCTTTGTTGGAGCTGCTGCAAATGGACCATAACAATAGGGAGATTAATCTCTCTTACAAAGCTATTAATTCTGAAGTTGCCAACTTTTTGGGCCAGCTGGGGGAGGTGTATTGGACCTAGGGCCACCTAAAGGAGGTGCTGGTCAGGTTCAATTTAAAAGTTCGTTAGGGATGTTAAGCCCTAAAAATCTCAAATTTTTTTTTGCCAAAGGGAGGAGTGGGGGGGGGGGGGGGGGAATAATTCGGTGATGAATCTTCTCTCTTCCCCCAATCATTCCTCTAGATCTGAGGTCATCAAACTTATATTGGACTACTTTCAAAATCTGTACAACCCTATTCCCCCTGTTGGTTTGCGGCTGGATCTTATTCCTACTGGGAATACTGTTTCTGATGACTTTGCATTTGCTTGCATTCAACCTGTGCTTGATGATGAAATCAAAAAAGTGGTTTTTAAGGGTGCCTCTAATTCTGCTCCTGGTCCAGATGGGTTTAACTTTTATTTTTATAAAAAGACTTGGCATATAGTAGGTCCGGCTGTTTGCAAATCCATTAGAGCTTTCTTTGTGAAATGCTATATGCCAATTGGGATTAAAGCTACTGCTCTGGTTATCATCCCTAAACATAAGAATGCAACTTCTATTTCTGATCATAGGCCTATTTCTCTATGTAATACTCTTTACAAAATCATTGCCAAGGTTATTGCTGAAAGACTCAAGCCTGTTCTGAAAAGGATTGTTATGGATACTCAAGCTGGATTTGTGGAATCCAGGGTGTCTACTGACAATATTTTATTGGCTAGTGATATTTTGGCCTTTGCGGGTAGGAGCAGAGATAGTAAGTACTTTTGTGCTAAACTGGACATTAAAAAAGCTTTTGATACCGTGTCTAGAGAATTCCTTCTTGCTAGGCTCTCTCAAAAAGGTTTTCCTCCTCTTTTTGTGAATTGGATTAAAGCCTCTATCTCTAATGTCAATTTCTCTGTGGTTCTTAATGGTGCACTTGAAGGTTTCTTTACCTCTTCGGCCGGTATTAGGCAAGGTTGCCCTCTTAGCCCTTACTTGTTCTGTATTGTCATGGATGCTTTATCTAACCTCCTTGTGGGAAGGGGGTTCAAAGGGATTTCTTTTGATGGTTTTTCTATCTCTCATTTGCTTTATGCTGATGATGTGCTGATTTTTGGTGAAGCCTCTATTGATAATTGCAATTTATTATCTGAGATTCTTAGGGATTTTGGCAAGGCCTCTGGCCTTCTCATTAATCATGAGAAGTGCTCTATCATGTTTCCTAAGCATGTTAATAACCCCTTGGATTTTTGCAGAGCTTTGTCTATTCATAATATGGTCTCTAAAATTACTTATTTAGGTGTCCCCTTGTCCTTCTATAGGCTGAAGGTGGTTGATTTTTTGCCTCTTATGGATGGGGTTAACAAAAAAATGAATGGTTGGAAAGCTAATCTCCTTTCATTTGCTGGTAGACTTCAGTACATCAAGTTTGCCATTCAGAACACCATTGCTTACTGGATTAGAGGATCTATTTTGCCGAAATCGGTTTACAAGTTTGTCAAAAAAGCTAGTTCGAGATTTCTTTTCTATGGTGACTCTCAGATTTCTAACAAGATACACATGGTATCTTGGGACAGGATTTGTAAACCCAAATTCAAGGGTGGCCTTGGCATCCCTTCTATTCCTGCTCTACAATTTGCTTATAATTGCTCCACCATTTTTAGGATGTACAACCTCTCCTCTCCTTTATCTGCTTGGTTGTTTCATCGTTACATATCCCCTTGGAAGCCTCCAAACTGTTCCTTCTAAATTCTGGCTCTCCATTTGTGAAACTGCTGCTGTTATAAAATCTTGCTGTCACTTTAGAATTTCTCAATCTGCTCCTATCTCTCTTAGATGGGACCATTGGTGCAATTCTGAGACTGTGACTGAATCTTTAGGGACTTTTTCTGCTGTTGATATCCCGGACCTGCACCTTAAGGATCTTACTCTTTCGGGTTCTTGGGCTTTCCCGGAGGGTTTTCACTGGAAATTGAAGGATATTTGTGGGGCTTTTGAGATTCTATCTGATGATAGACCTTGTCTCTTATGGAAAAAAAAGTTTCAATTTCAAGCATAGTTTCTTTATTGATGAGTACTATTCGAATTCCCCCAACTGCTATTGGCACAAGCTTATATGGCCTAAGAATTGTATCATCAAACATTCAGTTTTTGTGTGGCTTGCCATTATGGGTGGCTTAAAAACAGCGGATGCATTAAAAATTAGACACATTGTGGTTCCTGATATGTGCAGTTTTTGTTTTCTTCACAAAGAGACAACCAATCACCTGTTTTTTGAATGCCAATACTCTTTTGATATTATCACCTCTCTCATCCCAGGCATTTTTAGCTTTCTTTTTAGACCCAATATTCTTCAAGTTCTGGATTGGGTGAATACTGAGTACAAAGGCAAATCTGATTTTAAACACTTTTTTAAAGTGGTAACCTCATGTGCCCTCTATCATATCTGGAAAGAGAGAAATTCTAGGAGGTTTGGCAACTCCTCTCTCTGTCATACCTCTTTACTTCATGTGATTAAGAGAAATATTTTTGACAAAGTTTTGGGATGGAAAAACTCATGGCATTTATTGGAAAATCTGTAATGTTCTTTCTCACTGGTAGGCACTTGTTTGATCCTGGTATGGAGGTAATTTTTGATAGGCAGCTGGTTACTATTATGTTGTACTGGGATGCTTTGGTGAACTGGAGGCTTTCTATGGACTTTTTTGTTATGGGGAACTGTTGCTGGACATGTTATGTGCATTTCTTAAGTTGGAGAAGTTTTATTCTTAGAGCTTATATGACGAGAAAGAGAATAACCTGGACAATGATGAAGCTCCAAACTATTGCCTCAATTTTCAATCCCCCTTGGATGGCCTATGGGCAACCGGGGGTCGTGCCTCTTTGTCAATATCAGAGTCCTGGTTATTATATCATGGAGCTTGTTCTGGGTATGCTGGAAACCTTTTTGCTATTCTCTGCTTCTTTTGTTTGTCTTTCCAGGTGCTCTTGCTTCTATCGGGAGTCTGGGAAGCCCTCCGCTGCTGTCTGCTTGACTGGTTGGATCGCCAGAGATTCTTTTTCATATTTTCATGCTTTTATGCTTTTTCTGGGTATAGGATTAGTCCTTTTTACATGTATTTTTGCCTATACGGGGTGATATAGTTGAGGTTTTTTTCTTCATTTTTACCTGCATTAGTTTTTGTTTTTGCTAATGTAGGTATCTGCTCTTGTATTCCCCTTTACATGTAATATTTTTGATCTAATATAGATGGGCCTCGGCCCCAATTTTACCCAAAAAAAAAAAAAACAGTTAATAAGTTGAATAAGCAGAAGCTACATCAAATAGATTGTCTTGTCGTATCAAAAATTCAAAGAGGTTCAAGCTTCATTTGGGATGACTTTTTTATTATTTTTAAAGTTATTTTTTTAATAAAAAATTAAAGCTTTTATATTAAAAAACTACTTTAAGAAGCAATAAGAAGACCGTCCCAAACGAAACCTCAATTTTCAATCTAAAACAGTTTTCATAATTGAAGTAGGTGTCTTTCAATTATTAAATAAAAGAAAATATTTTCAATAGAATTGAAATATTTTTATTGGTGCAATTTATTAAAATCAAAATGCATTTTATCATATATTTTAATTTCAAAATTCTATTTTTCAAATTTATAGAAAATACAATTAATTATAAAGTCACTTTTAATGCATGTTTACGCTGTTCATGCAAAACTTTTAATTTTAGAAATAATTTTAACTTATTTGAGATACTATACAATTTGTTTAATAAAAAAGCTAAATAATTTTAGATAAATCTTAGATTATTCCGGAGGGATGCGTCTTTTTCGACTATATTTAAGAAAATTATTTATTTATTTAATATTTTAAATTTTCTTCTTTTGGTGCTATGAAAAATATTTAATAATTCTCAAATATGACTTAAATATTTGAGAATATATTTTGATTAAATTAAAGACATGAAGTACATTAACCAACTCAATTTAACCTTGGGTTGGCTAATTTCCTTAATTTCTCCAATTAAGGCTTAATTTCCTTAACTATTCACTTAATTAAGAATTAGGATTCGACTTTTGAATTTAAGTTTGACATACCCTATATTTGACTTGTAAATATATATTAAGACCATTCCCCAAAAATTCTCAGTCTAGGAATCTGTGTTTTATATTTCTTAATTTAAGATCACTAGTCTTATTATGGAAGAAGTAATCCTTAGTTTCTAACAAAGCATCTCACAATTAGGCTGGGTTGGCTAGGTGCACAACTAAGTAATTTCAAGCTTGAAACCCTAAGATGATGGATCCATGAACTCTTGATCAGATTGTTTCAACATTCTTATGGATATTTTATCACTATTTGTCACCCCTTCAGAGGCTTTCTCGCTACTTTAGACTTTTTTGGTGATTCAATGATTGTTATCGCGTAAGTTTTATGTGTTGATTATAGTCATTCACCCTTTGCCCTATAAACTAACTTGTCTCAAAGCATAAACTATTTGATTTGGATAACAATCATTGAATCATTGTGTATCATGATATTAACCCAATCAAATCAAAACACGGGCATGCTTTCCCTATTGAGAGTGTCTCATTGAGTTTTATTTGAGTATAATTAAACTTATGTAATTTGTTTTATTTTGAGAGACTAATCAACCCCAATTATCTACTAAAATTAAACTTAGTTTTAATGAATGACTTCTCATGATTATTTTATAGGAATTGAGATTATATTTATTGGTCGTATCTCACTAGATCTCTCCCCCGATCTTTTTTTGTGAAAAATCTTTTGTGAAATAATACTCTCATATCATCATCTTTTCCTCTTCAATAAAGAAAATTGGCAACTCCGATGGCGAAAAATCTCTTTCCATACTCGAGATTGTACAAAACTTAAAGCTTTTTATTTTAAGCATAGATTTTTTTAATCTTAACTTTTAATTTTTAGTTAGTTGATCAATTAATAATGCATGATATAATTAATAACTTCGCTTCTTTTGATCATACTTCTTGTTGCATTTAAGTTCACATAATCACTTGTGGGTTAATTGATGGCTTATGTGTTTACTTTTATAATCCATAAACTTATTTGAGTATTCCTTATTTAGGGTATCATTTCCTAGGTTCTAATAAGTAATGTTTTTATTTGCATCATGGAAGATAGAAATGTTACTATCAAGGTTTTTATTGAACCAACATCTCTGTGTCTTAGGTTGCTCTCCAAATCGAAACAAGCACCTTTTGCTTTGGCAACCATTTACAACATTTTACGATTACCCTAAGTGATCTAATGCCTATCGAGATTGATTTGTTCCCTCTTGAGAGGAAGAGGAGTAGAAAATACAACAATGTTATTTATACCATTTACGTTATAGTTGTTGTTGATGACCTCCCTTAGAAGAAGAAGCATGACCCAAAATACTTTTCAGAGTACTAGACCCTCAATCTTTTTGAAGGAGGTTAGCACCATTTCTACAATGCTCATGATGGCTATTCTAATAGTGACTTGTGATGCTGCAATTGTAATTATCATTGTAGTTTGTTGTGATTTCTACTAATGGTTTTTATGCAATCATGGGATTTACAATTATGGGAGATCTAAGATATGTGGTCTGCTGCAAGAAGTGTTTATACATGGAACTTATTTTATAATCTTTTTGTCTCTAGTGATGAACTCTTCTTTCTGTTTCATAATTGAAAAGATCGCAAAATTAATGAAGAAATGAGTTGTTCATCTAACATAATAAAAATTGAAGATATCACCTTAATCTCCTTTGCATGTCAGATAACTGAGATTTTAAGTTTTGTAAGTGACTAGACAACTCCTGCTCATAGATAGAATAGTTATCTTAAAAATCATATTAAAAATTAGGAATATGCAACTACAACACCATGTCGTTATCTTAAAAAACATACCTTAATGTTCTAGTTGTTGCAATAGACAAGAGGAGAATATTAGAATATAAATTTTTGTAGCCTACTGTTATATTTAAAAGGAGCTTGACAAATTTATTCCATACCTTGAACCCAAAAAGTCTGAAATATTTACATCATGATCCAATTTCTTGAATGTCTTCTTTAGTGCCTATAAATGTGTATATACATACACGATTATCAATGAATATTTTTCTAGATGAATGTCTTAATTAGATAACTACTAAATAATTTGATGATGGCATAGAAGATATTTCTTTCATTATGTCAACGAGTATATACATAAATTAAAATATTTTCTTAAGTAAACTAATACATTATTTCGTTGATCAAATGATATCATAAAATGACACCTTTTTGCCCAAAGAATTATCAACTAATACATGTAAATAATACATATTGAAACAATTTTTCCCATGTCAACATCGTCCTAAGTTTTCTTCTCTTGATTGCAAGAAGAAAATCAATACATCATCAGGTACTATAAATGACATCGCCATATTCTAATGTGGGAAACCAAGAAAGATGCAAATGTCTTCTTCCTTAGTGCCTCAAATCAAACAAGATGATGAGATAAGCACAGAGAAATATACTAGTTTGGCGTGGATTTCCAAAGAGAAGACAAGTAAGCAATTTTGTCACCTCAAAATATAACCTTTAAGAGTATTGATAATACAAATAATAGAAAATATGTAAGGGATAAGAAAATAGGAGCTCTTATAGTAAAAAAGTTTATAAGCTGCTTTTAATGCTGCATAAGATTTACCTTTTTTATGTATTTAGCAATAGCTTAAATATTTTAACCTGTTAGATCAAATGTAAGATGTGCATGCATAATCAATTTACCTCAAGGCTCTCTAATTTCCTCTTTGCTCTTTTGTGGGGTCAACTATGCAAACTTATTAATAACACCCTCAAATTTGCTGGTAAGAAACATTTGTCATATAGAATTATACAAAAAATAACTTGCATCTTAATAAAAAGAATATAAATAACCAAAAGCTATGAGGAAAAGAAAGGAAAATATGAAGAAAAAAAAAAGAAAGAAAAGCAAGTTAGGATGTAAAAGGTATCTCATCATAAACTCCTAAGAGCTGCTATCAGCTTGCACCTATTAAACAAAGAGTTTCTTACCTAAATTCTCTCCATATGTACTGGGGCATGAGCTTTTACTGCATCTATTATTGCATTTGAGATTCTTATTAAAAGAGTTCATGGAGTGGGCTATTTACCATTAAGCTAATATACCAACCTACATACATCACTTTCCCATTATAAACTTGCCCTTCATCTTAAATGTTCCATTAGCCCTACTACCAAGTAACCAAGACTCCTTCCCTATTTTCACCAACCAAATTACATTGAATACCCATAAAAAACTTCTTAGTGTTGTTGTCATCCAATCACCAATTAAACAACTAGTTTCTAAAATGAGTTCTCTTTATACGTACAAGATCATGTGTGTTTTACTACATCTACTATTACATGTGTTGTACTGCATCTATTACTGCATGAAGTTTTATTGCATCTATTGGTGCATTTTGGATGCTTCTAAAGAAATTCATGGAAAGGAAAATGACTGCTAAAACTTAACCAAACACAAGTTGTTCACTATTTCTCATTAAGCTAATATATTGAATTGTTGGTATATCTAGCTACATTTAGAAATATATATACATCACTCTCTTATGTTAAGCATGTCCTTCAGTTTAAATGTCATATTAGTCCTTTTTTCAAGAAACTAATACTCATACCTTATTTTCACTAATCTAATTATATTGAATACCACTAATCACTCTAATCAATTTCATATCATTCCTTCTACTTTACTCTAGTATTTAGGATAATTCAAATTATTTAACCATATCTAAAATAACATATGATTATTTTTCAATGTATTATGGAGCTTTCTGAAAAAATAATTTGAAATGTATTTCAGATACATGGAACCATTTCTCCCTAAAAAATTGAATCATATCGTCAAGCTACATGACAGAAGTTCTGATTTTAATAGGTTGTCAAATCTAAATGCAAATACAAAGAGTATGTCCACAAACATGCATGTGCTCATCGAGGCATAACGTTGATTTTCCCGTTAGCGAGAACATGAGAAGTAAAATGTCAACGTCGCACACTATGGATTGCTCCTTGGCCATCTTCAAGATACCTGTTTTATGGTTCGAGTAGGTAATTTGACCCACACTCATAGTCTCCAATTGCTTGATTCTAAGCATCACCCTCTCATCTTGCGATTAGTTTTACGGCATCCAAATCAAAATTGCTAAAAACTGTTGGTTAATCCTTTGTGATACCAATAAGAAACAAAGCAATCATTCCATCATAGCCATTAATACGTCAAGGAAAGCCTGAACTTCTTCAAATTGTGGAAGATAGTGGATCGACAAATTCAGAGGGAAGATAAAACACAAAAAGTGATCGCGTTGACAACTAGGAGGTCACTTGGGGGCGTAAAGAGTACTTGATGTGGGTGGAAGAGATTATATACTCAAATGAGGAAATAAAACAACACATTTAAATTGCATAATGTGATATGCATAATGTTATTTTATAAATCTGTCCAAAATATGAATGAGGGGAGAGGATATATATATATATATATATATATACCCCCCATTGCCGCCGGCCTCCCCATTGGATCCACCTAAATTATGATGATTTCAATCATCATAATTCTCTTCCTAAATTAGCTCCAAGGGAAAAGGAAAGTAATTGCCCTAATTTGAAATTTGAAATTCAAATACTTTCTTTATTTAAATCTTAATTAGGAAAGTGTAGACAATCAATCCTATTTGAAATTCAAACCAAATTGGATTTCTTATTGCCTTTCCTAATTCCCATGAGTTGTTTTGGAAACTCTTAAATTTCTCCCTCCTATTGATGCTGCCACCCCCTTCATTGGGCTTTTCTTTTGTTGTTTCCTCTTTGAGCCCTCACCCTATTTGAATTTGAAATCAAATTTCAAATTTAATTCCCTCCAAATCCACTTAAATCTAAATTAATTTTAGATTTACTAAAACTTTCTTTCCTGTCCTCTAAACTAACCTAATTCCCTCTCTCCACCCTTGGCCTCCCTCTCCACTTGCATCATCTCCCTTGGAAAACCTAAAACCCTTATGTTGTTTGAAGCTAAGAGAAGAAGACATGTTATTTCCTCCCTTTTACCATTGGTGTATGGTCGATCCTGAGGTCGACCACGTATTTGTCTTCGACGAGCAAGGACGAATGGATATTCTTGGATCCCCGTTCTTTGGTGTGTACTTTGGCAACGAAGAGATCGTTGACGAATACATCAAACGTATCCTATACCAACTCACACTATCAATCGAAGAGCACATCCGTCCGGGCCATTGGATAATCGTCGGTCATCCACAACTCCCTCCACCCTCGGCTACCTCTCCATCAACGAAGGTCTTCGGTACCATCTTCCTAGTGGTAATCTCTTTCCTCATGTGCTTCGTCCTCCTCCGCTAAAGCCTAAGAGTGATTGAGTGAGAAGGAACTCTTAGTGACTATATCTTGATGTTACGCCATGAATTCTTGTTTGTTTGCTATTAGTGCTACTATCTTGTTTTCGTTGTTATTGCGATTGTTTTGCTAATCTCTTGTAACAGCTTTCCATTACTTAATCTTTTAACGAAAGTTCTAAGAATTTAACTTGGGTGAAACCTAAGTTACTAATTAGCAATGTTCATGTTCAATAATTATTGTTACAATCCAAAGCAACTCTTCCGCATGTATGTTTCACATCGTATTTGGTATCAGAACATGGTAAGCATGTATTTCATGTGTTAGAAGTTCATGGAGTCTAGTTAACCTTTCCAAAACTCGTTTGCATGCATACCATTGCCTAGTTAATTTAGTTCACTGTTTTTCCTTGTTGTCCATTAAATTCCTGCACCGTTTACATCACTTTAGGTAAGTATATTTCATTGTTTAAGTGTTGTTCTTATCACAATAACATCCCTAATTGTCTAGGTTACTAAAACAATCATTATAGTTTGCTGTCCAAAGTCTTCCTGCACCAATTAGTTGCCTTTAGGTGAGTCTAAGCTAGTGTTTAGGTGATGTTCACACTATAGAAACCTTCCAAAACACTTAAACAACTTAGGTCTTTGTTGTAGCTTGCTGTTCTGATCATCCCTGCATTATTTAGAGGCATTATGAGCATATTATCTTAGTGTCTAGGTGTTGT
This sequence comes from Dendrobium catenatum, assembly GCF_001605985.2. Classification (NCBI taxonomy): domain Eukaryota; kingdom Viridiplantae; phylum Streptophyta; class Magnoliopsida; order Asparagales; family Orchidaceae; genus Dendrobium; species Dendrobium catenatum. The sequence continues at coordinate 539,369 of NW_021319292.1, read as the reverse complement.
CCCTTACCCCATTACCTCCCTAGCGCACCCTAACACCTACCCCTGGATCCGGAACATATTCAAGCGACTTTAGACCTCATCGTGGGACAACTTGGGACGGTTACTCAGCAAATTAGGAACACCCAAAAATTTAGCGAACTTTAGACGCCAAACTGGTGAACGCCTAGATAACATTGAACGTTTAGGAAACCCGGCAATCTACACACATTCAAGACCTCAGTACCCTTATGCCGAGGAGGCTCGTGCTGATTATGGACCTCCCAGAGACTACTATCGTACCAACAAAGTCCCCATCACGAGCCCACTAGACAAAACCCCACTTGGGAAGGTAACGATGCCCAACTGTTGAAAAACATTCAGATTGACGCCCCATCCTTCGATGGCATCCTAGACCCCCTAAGTTTTCTGAGACTGGCTTAAGTGTATGTATAGCTATTTCAAATGGTATAACATTTCGGAGGCCTGAAAGGTTAGGTTTGCAGAAATGAAATTAACCGGTAGAGCCAGTCAGTACTGGATTAATCTCGAACACATGCGCGAAACTCGAGGGGAATACCCCATTACTGATTGGAGGACGATGAAGCAAGAACTGAAACAGAAATACCTCCCTTCGTCATACTATCCTAGATTTTTGGGCCATTGGAATAGATTGACCTAGGGTAGCAAACCAGTAAAAGAGTATATCTCTACCCTTGATGACTTTATGATCCGTTGTAGTGGTGAAGAGACTACCACGCTAGCCCAACTTCTATCTATATTTAGAGCCGGGTTGAGGAAAGATCTTAGGAATGAACTTAGTCCGTCACACACTTCTTATGTTGTGTTGTTTACGTTTTGACTTCAGTCTTATTTGAGATGGCTTAATTTCTTCTTTTCAATTTTGAAATGAAAGAATTTTTTTTTTTTAAATATTATTTGTATGTATTCACATTTTTTAAAAATAGTTTTAAAAAATATATATTTTTATACTGTTTTCAAAAAAAATTTCTTATGTTAACTTACACTTCAGAAAACTCTCTTCTCTCGAAGCAACCTCCTTTCCGATGACCTCCAGCCGGAGCTCGGCGTGGTGGAGAAGTTGACAGAAGCCGGTTCCATACCTTTCGTGGTGGGTAAATTTTGCAAACTGCTTTTCTCATTCATCATCGCTCCTTCCAGTTCCGTCTCTTCACTGATTTTCGTCGAGCAATACCCTAGTTGTGTTTTACATTTTTTGTCCAAAATCTAGTGCTTGGGAGGACTCGGTCGAGGCTACGGCGATGTTCTCGGTCCGCGACCGCCTCTTCTTCGGCAACATCAGCGCCGCCGCCGAGGTTCTTCAGAGCGGCAGCGCAGAGATCACTCACGTCCTCTCCTTGCTGAGCTCCGCTTCTATCTCCTTCTTCTCGGACTGGCGCGCAGAAGTTTTGATATCCACCCAGGAGGTGCGGAAGGTCTTCGCGGGAGAGGCCGGCCATGGCTTGGCCAAGAATTCCCTGTCACCGGAGAAGCTCCTCTACGTGCTAGAGCTCGCCGGCCCGGGCCTCAAGCTTGTGAGAATGGCGGTGCCTCTACGGGACACGGAAGATGAGAACTTACTGGATTATTTGGACGTTTGCCTTGACTTTATAGACCGGGGGCGGAAAGAAGGGGCCGTCTTGGTGCATTGCTTTGCGGGAGTTTCAAGAAGGTAACGATCATGATGAGCTCCTGATATATAGTTCTGGATTTTTTTGTTGTATTGATTCTCAATTTTCTATATATATAGGCAGTGGAACTGTTGAAGTTATGCTTAACTTAATCTTATGTTTCATTATTGATAACCTTCATAATCTGCTTCTATTCCTTCTACAATTGCAACCTATAATTTTTTTTCTTATGCTTAACTTGATCTTTTTTATTTTGTGTTTGAGCTGGAATTTTGTGTTTCTATCAATCACAGTCGGAACCTTAGGATTGCGTTTTCTATTGCATTCTATAGGATTGCGTTTTCTATTGCATTCTTGTGGACTACATGAAAGGGAGTAAATTGGAGGGCTACCTTTCTAATAAAGTATTATATTTTGGTAACGTGGTTGTAGCATTGGTTCATGTCATTAACGAGGCAAGAACAAACGGTCGGACAGGTTCGGGATATTACACAGAAAAAATTTGATATACAAAAGATGATAGAATCGTCAGTTTCAGCTCTAACACAAAATCAACTAAGGCAGAATATTCGACCACAAGTTTATTCTTTTAACTTATCAGCAGCCTAATGAAACTATAGATGTTGAAAAAGATAAGTGAGATATCTTTAAGATCTAATATAGTCACTTGTTATATTATATATGGTATTTTGTTTTATTTACTTATGTATTTGATGTTAAAATTATATTGAATAAAGTTCAAGATGACATTTTGCTTAAGTATGGAGTAATTATGTTCAATAACTAGAAGTTATAAGTAAATTTTGAGGATAAAATTTTTGTAAGTGGGGAAGATTGTAATATACTGAACCCGTTCGACTGTTTGTTCTTGCATCGTTAATTCAAGTCTCTGGGCCGGGTCGTGACAATTCAAAAGGCTGCATCTCTTTACTATTAATTTTTTTTTTTTGTGATCTAGATGCTGCTTTTGAACTGATGCATGCATTTTAGGTTTTTTTTTTTTTTTTCGTTTATTCTTCTGCTTTTCTTTATGTGCAGGAAATGTGAAGTTAAGCTGTGTTAAGTAAATAACATGAAAGATAGTTATGAAGGAGGATTTATGCTTAAAATCATGATAATTGCAATTTTTTTTTCTAATAATGTGAAAGGCTGCCTTGTTTTTGTTGATTGAGTTACTTGATGCAAAAAATGGGATGGATTGTAGTGCTATATTTGGTTTTGTATTCATTAAACCTGCTAGTAAGCTTTAATGTGATGAGTGATGACATTTTGTCTGCCTTCAAAACATACATGCACTGTTAATATCACACGTGGCAATTGTTTCAGTTGTATCTCTTGCTGAAATATTGAAGTATTGTTAATTTTGTTTCCTGAATTGAGGCTGCTATCTTCAAGATGTCCTGATAGCTTTTTTTGTTCTTTTATCTGCTACGTCTTCTCCACCTCTGATTTTTTGCATTCTTGTGTTTCCTGCAGTGCTGCTATCATCACGGCATATCTGATGAGATCAGAACAAAGATCTCAAGAAGGTTTGAAGAAATCCTTTTATTTTCTGATGACCATATAAAATGAAAGCAGAATTCTTTGCTTTTGGAGATGTATCTGGTTATCGATTGCAATCATCGTTAATGAAAGTGCATTCTTGAAATTATTTAGCGTACATTTCAGATATATGTTATATTCTTGTTTTTCCTGTACTGGGTTGTTGTGTTCCAGATGCCCTTGAATCTCTGCGGCAATCTTGTGAGTTTGTTTGCCCAAATGATGGTTTTCTTGAACAGGTATTTTGAGTTTTAGATTTTGTATTGGTGATGTAACCGCCCATGTTAAGTAGAATTTTGACCGACTCTTCCTTGCTGTACTGCAGTTAAAGCTGTTTGAGGAAATGGGCTTTAAAGTAGATACTGCTAGCCCCCTGTACAAGCGGTTTCGCTTAAAGGTATTGGGTAAGTTTCTTGATAACAGATTTATATCTTTATGAGATTTTAATTGGCACTACTTCTCTTGTTTTGTAGCCTTTTATCCTTTGTAGCTTGTTTGACTGGCATTTACATAAACTCAGATGCGTTAAAATTTTCTCAAGATGCCATCACGGGTAGAGTATATATACTTCGCTGTTGAGTTTTCAATAAAACCACACTCAAGCATATTAAGCCTTCACAAGCTTTCATGAAACTTTTAATTTTGTGCCTTTATTTAGAGAAAAGATACTTGGAAGGACTTGACAGTAAATACTCGTGTTTAACTTATGCTATCACAATCAAATACTAAAGTTAATCTTTAATATAATACTAGTGCTGTACTGCCAGCCCAAAAAGTAAAGATATGAGCTCTTTTCATCTCATAAATCCAAACTGACCTGCTTGGGTTGTTTTCATGAAGCGTAATTTGGTCTATCTCAATTAGATATTTAAATTGTCAGGTTTTGCATATTTAGGTTGACTAAAGATAGAAAATTATGTGTTAGTGGAGCAAAAAAATTAGTATATAATATGAATTTTAGTTGATTTGATATTAATAACTATCAATCAATACAACTAGAAGATAAAGTGATGTTTAGGTGTGATGAATTCAAATATCTTGGATTTATCATACAAAAGATTGGGGATATAGCTTTTATATTTAAGTTTGAATGGTTAAAATGGAAAAATGCTTTGACAATATCATGTGATAAGTGACTATAATGTAGATTTAATGGTAAATTGAATAAAATTACAATTTTTGGTTTGCTATGTTGTATGTTTTCTAGTTTTTGGTAGTAAAAAATTTACCAATGGCCAAGTTGGATGTTACAAAGACAAAAATGTTAAGATGAATGTTTTGGAAACTATTAATAATATATTAATGAATGATTTTAACAGATGAAGTTTAAAGGTATCATCTTTTAAGGATAAGTTAGTGGATAGTATACTTAGATAGTTTGGACTTACACAATGAAGGTTATAGAATGCACCAAGATGTTGGGGGGATAAATTATTGCCAAAGACTAGGAAGTTAGAGGGGTAGACCAAAGTTAACTGCCGACTTTAAATGTTTCTGGTTCTTACAAACTTGAATATGATACTTTCAGGTTGCATATTTCACTTTTCACAGAGATTTTACATTCATTTGAAGACTTTATATTTCCTAATTTAAGGTGTTTCATAGAGCATGCTTCCGTGGTTTATTAACTCTTGTGATCACAAGAGAGAACTATTGGTTAAGGCTAATTTTCAAGCGCTAAAAATGTTTGTTTTCATGACCTTCCTGATTGCCCAACTACTTGTAATGATTTGGGGATATATGTTGCCTATATGCTCTTAGAGGAGTTGATGGGAGGAATGATGAAAAACTTTGTAAATATCCCATGGTTCTATCATTCTTGGTTTATTTAGTTTGAGATGGTAATCGATGTATCTTGACTTAAGTAGTCTTGTTTTCATCTATTGGTTTCTTCATCCAAGAGGATTTTATAAACCAAGTGGGGAAAGGTTTGCTAAAGTGGGCCAACTTCATGATCGAACTTTGCTTAGAGAGGTTTACATGCTCTAATGAGTATGGTATATATGACTCAACTTATAAAATTGGCACGGTTAGTGATATCCAACCTCTCTCTCCCTCTTTGTCCGGTTACGATGGATCAAGGGAATATTTTAGGCATGATTACCTAATTCAAAAGGGACTTCTTAAGTCCTTACTTGAATCAGATTTCAGAGTGTGATTATATGGCCGCATTGATAGGACATTAAATCCATTGTGAGCTCTTGTTGAACTTTGAATTTGTCAAATTTTGCTAGCTTGAGGGCAGGCGAGGAATTGCAATGAGGATGTAGCAAGTCATTGCTTTTGACGATTTTTTTTGTATTTTTAATTTATTTTATTTTTATATTTTTGGTTTTTGTGGGGATTGGTGAAGACTTGTTGGGAACGCTAGATCTCTACAATCGAGACATGAAATTGATTTTTTGGGGGCTGGTAGCGCTTCAAAACAAAGTATTCATGCTTTTTTCTTGAACTTGAGGAGCTTCAATAATGATGGTGATCCCTTTTGGTTATGGTGATGACCCTATCATTCCTCAAAGATGGTTCTTTTTTTATTTGGGGCTTTTGAAGAAGACCTTTGTTAAATTAGTATTTTTGACTCAAGAATAAGCTTCTTGAACCATTAGGGAGTTTTCTTCAGTATGCCTTATGGGTACTTGTCAAAGTGGAGAATTAACAAAATTCCAGTTCGACTTTTTAGCTTGTCGGGTGCTTCTGGCTTGGTCATCTTATATCGTTTTGAACAAGAGGGGTTCTAAGTGACTCAATTGTTCTTATAGCATGTTGAGTTTATCCATAGAATTCACCCTTTTACCATTTGAATTGAGAATTCTTTCACCTCTTTATTTCAGCTTACCGATTCTTTATGAACTTGGAATTTCTTTGCTCGATTATTGCAGTTTTTGACTTGCTAGAGAGATTGATTCTTGAGAACCTCAGATAAAGAACATACCTTGTAATTGCATCTAGGAATTTTGTCTTTGAGAACCTCAGATGCCAATGCCATGGTGTTGGTTCCTTTATATGAGATTGATCTTTGATTATGGTGTCATCAAGAACTGAGCCCTTGAAAATTTATTATTGAATTTGATGGTGCTGACTTTGTATTTTTGGAGGCCATGTTATCTTTGATTTGAGTTGGAGACAAATAGCCGTGTCATCGATTTTATGAACAAAATCTGCTATATTTTTCAATAATTATATTACTATAATTAAGGTGAGTGAGATTTAGAGAGTAAATTTTTTTGAATTTGAGTCTAGATTTTTATGTGAGTGGATCAATTATGTTATTATCTTTTAATAAATGCGCCATCATTTGGAAATGGATCCTTGGTGAGTATTTTTTAAGTTTTTGGACAAAGAAGATGTCAGGGACCTCTTTGGCTATTGTATTTTGATAACCATGCTCATCATTAGGGATTGAAGCCTTGGAGCAAGTATTTTGAATTTGTGGGCTTTGGAGCGTTTTTTTAATGATTTGCTGATAATCATGCCCATCAATGGAGTGAGTTCTCTACTATTCATTTTTTAGAGGTGCCATTTTACTTTTATATTTTGCTTTGTGATTATGTATTGGGGGTGTTGATGTTGGCAAAGTTGTGAGTTGGAACACTGTAACACCCCACACTACCCCTTACTAGTAAGATAGTGGTACAAAAATAACATCACATTCATTCTTTCCTTTTAATTATTTCTCATAACTTGAATACTTATATATAAAATTAACTGATAATCACATTTTGATAATAAACGGAAGCATTTTATTAATCTAAACTTCATCACATAAATATTTATAGAGCTACTAAAAAATTCAAAATATTATAACACTTAACAGTCTACATACCTCAGATGTAGACTCACATACAATGTTAAACATTAGATTATAAGTGAAATAAATTTAAATCTATTATGCTTCAACTTTTTTTTTCCTTTTCTAATAACAATAGCCAGTAAAAATAACTTGTGAGCTATGAGGCTTAATAAGTTGTGCAATTTACATAAAATTTAACTGCCAAATTACAAAGAATAACATAATTGAATTAATTCAAAAATACTTGCAAAACAACACACAATAATCTTTAGTATCATCCTTTCATTTATTTGAAGTCTGTACAAAATATAAATATTAGTTTTTAAAGATTTAGCTAAACTTTCTTTAAAAGATTTAATGGACCCTAGGTAAATTTGACATTATCATCATTAAACTATATAGAGGTATCTTTTGCCTCTTTAGGAGTCCCTTTTGCCCCACCTGTTATGCAGGTATCATATCTTTTGTGTCCCTTTTGCCCCACCTATAATGCATGTATTATACTTGGGGACCCTTTTTTCCCACATGCAATTGTGAGTTTCATATCATTTTATAGCCAATCTTTACTAATTTGATCTTCAATAAACTTCACATATCCATATTTCATACTTGTATTGTATGGTTGCATATTTCCATAATAACATATCTGTGTTACTGTTTGCATCAAGAGAATGGGTTTGTAGTATGTACAATATGGTACTTCTTTTCAAAATGTTATCAACTAGAAAAATCTTTAAACATTCATGTTACATTTTATTCTAAATTTGATTCATTCAAATTTGCAAGTGGTTGCTCATTTATGAACACTTGATTGTAAACATGTATTAATAACATCATTCTTTTTTTATAACTATGTTCCTAAATTTCTGTTAAATGCTAGTGTACATGTCTGCAAAAATAATAGTATATACTTTTAAATTTAAACTTGCATTACTTACCTCCTTGAAAATTTGACTCAATTCCTCTACCTCTACATCTTTTTCTTTTGTAAGTAACCTCGAACCACACAATTAATAACTTTTTCTTTAGAAACTTGCATTTACCTTTGAAAACAATCACTTTAAACAACCAATTTGCTTACCTTGATTTCTTCCTTCAATATTTCCTTTGTTTCTTACTCCACATAATTTTTTTCGGATCTTTCACAACCACTAATCTTTCAATGCAAATGCTTTTGTACGGTTATAACATTCACACCAAACTACAATTCTTCACACAGTTCCAATCAATCCTTCACACTCAATCTTTGATATAGTTTTCAAATAATCTCAATTTCACTACATCGCTATTACCTACACTACCGAGCATTGCAGTGTGATGTGAATTGCTACAGTCTTCACAAGATGTTCATCCGGCCATTCACAACAACAGTCCTGTATCCTTCCTCTCGAGCAATGTGCCGATTATCTCTTCCCATAACCATGCCGCCCTCTTTAGCAACTAAACTCTTTAATGCAGAAGCCGAACTTTACCTTATAGCACTATGCCGTGTTTTCCCCTGCACTGTGTCGAACAACACAGAGAAACCCTTTGTCTGCGTTAAATCCGAACAAAATAAAAGAGAGTGGGGCCCAACACTATAACTGATTGCTAAACTTCTCATCCAATATAAGCACCTATTTGGAATTAATAATTTATCTAATTTCATTTAATTCACAATAATTTAACTTATAATAAGAGATACTTCAAATAAAATTATTTTTCTTTACCTGAATTTTAGGATATTACAATTCTTCCCTCCATATTAGAACATCATCCCCAGAATTCAATTTTTCATACTTTCTTCAAATATGTGAGAAAATTTTTGCTTAATGCCTGCGTCTTTTTCCCATATAGCCTGCTTTAATGAAATGTGTTTTCATTTTACTTTCACATGAGGAATTATTCTACTTCTCAATTTACGAATATCTTTTTTCATTATCTTTTTAGAATCTTCAATATTGGCCAAATCATTTTGAAGTTTAATTTCATTATGTGAGACTCTTTGATTTTCATCTATAATCCACTTTCTGAGCATGATATATGAAAAATATTGTGTATGTCAGAAATGTCTATAGGTATTGCTATTTTGTAAGCAACCTGTCCCACTCTTTCAATAATTTCTAAAGGACCAATATATCGAGGACTGAGTTTTCCACCTTAGCCAAATCTAGCAACACCTTGCACTGGTCTAACTTTTAATAATACAAAATCACTCACCTCAAATTCTATTATTTTATGTTTGGGATCATAATATTTCTGTTGATGATTCTGGGCTGCATTTGATCTGCCTCTAATTATTCTAACTTTTTAAGGTTCGTGATCTACTAATAGAGGATCCAATAGTTTCCTTTCACTAATTTCAAACCAATTCAATGGAGTTCTGTTTTTTTTGTCATACAATGCTTCATGTGGAGCCATCATGATACTTGATTGGTACTTATTGTTATAAGTGAACTCTATCAATGAAATATGATCTTCCTAGCTACCTTCAAAATTTAACATACTTAATGTTAGTAAATCTTTTAGCACTTGAATCAGTCTTTCTGATTGACCATCCTTATATGGATGAAATGAGTAATGAACCTCAATTTTGGGCCTAAACTTTCATGAACACTCTTTCATAATTTGGATGTAAAATGTCAATCGCTGTCTGATATAATGACCTTAGGAATTCCATGCAACCTGATGATTTCCTTCAAAATTAACTTAGCTAATTTCTCAACTGAATCAATCTGACAAATAGGTAGAAAATGTACTGATTTTGTTGCCAAATGCAGTCGTACCCTTATCTTGATCTAGGAAATCTTGTAGCAAAAGCCATGACTATATCTTCCCATTTCCATTTTGGTATTTGGAAGGATTGCAACATACCACTTGGTTTATGATGTTCAGCTTTTACCACATGATATTTCTCATATTTTGACACATATTCAATCACATCTCTTTTCATTCTAGGCCACAAAAATAAGATTTTTAAATCTTTATACATCTTAGTGCTTCCTGGGTGAATTGAATACCCACAGATGCATATAAAATCTCTTGAATCAGACTTGATTTCTTTGGTACCCACAAATGCATATTGCTGCTGATTCTTCTATAATCATCTATACTGAGATCATTTCTTTTTCCTGATTTTCATCGCTCCATAAGTTTTTGATATTCAACACTGGTCTTCTGAGCTTTACTGATTCTTTCTTCTAAAGAACGACAAACATTTATCTAATTTAGGCTAACTGAATCTTGATTATCTTGCATTCTCACCTTTAGTTGTAATGCTTCTATATCTTTAATTAATCTTTCTTCTGAAATCAACCTACAATTTACTTGCTCTTTAGACTTTCTGCTTAATGCATATGCCACAACATTAACTTTGCTAAGACAATACTGAATGCCTAAATCATTGTCTTTTATTAATTTCAGTCATTTTCTCTGTCTCAAATTTAATTCCTTTTGGATGAAAAAGTACTTTAAATATTTATGATCTGTGAATATTTCACATTTCACTCCATACAAATAATGTCTCCAAAATTTTAATATAAACACAACTGCAGCCAATTCTAAATCATGAGTTGAATTTTTTTCATGAGCTTCAACTATTTGGAAGCATAAGTAATCATCTTTTTATTCTACATCAACGCACAATCCAACCCTTTCAGAGAAGCATCGTTGAACAATTGGAATCTTTCAGTTCCAGATGGAATTGTCAAAATAAGTGCAAATGTTAAACGCTGCTTTAACTTTTAAAAACTCTATTAACAATCCCCAGTCCATTCAAATTTAATGTTTTTCGGAGTCAACTTGGATAAATGCAAAATAATTTGAGAAAAGCCTTTTACAAATCTTTTATAATAACCTACTAATTCCAAGAAACTCCGCACTTCAGTCATATTAATCTTGGCCATTCTACCATTGCTATTATCTTTTTTGGATCTATTGATATACCTGCTCCAGTAACAATGTGCCCCAAGAATGAAATTTTCTTCAACTAAAACTCACATTTAGAATATTTAGCAAACAATTTATGTTGCCTTAATAATTCCAGAATAAATTTTCATGCTCTTCATCATTCTTGGAATAGATCACAATATCATCAACAAAAAAAATTATAAATTAGTTTAAATAAGGCTTGAAAATTCTATTCATCATATCTATGAATATTGTTGAGGCATTAGTTAGTCCAAATATCATAACAAAAAATTCATAATGCCCATACAGTACCAAAAGCTATCTTCTCAATATCACTTTCTTTCATTCTAAATTGATGATAATTTGATCGCAAATTAATTCTGGAGAATACAGAAGTACCTGCCAATTGATCAATTAGATGATATATTCTTAGGAGAGGATACTTGTTTTTAATGGTTGCCTTATTTAGAGAAATTACTTGGTGAGGAGGCTGCACATAGCGTTATGTCCGAACTCTAATTAAAACTAGACATGTGGATCCTCCACGTTGATTTTTTTTGTATATTACTTTTTCTTTGTCTTGTCAGCCCAATCGACCCTAAAAATTTGAATGTAGGAGTTCAAAAGATGCAAAATGGGGCCTTTTTACTTTTCACCCGACATTTTTAACTTCTCACTTTATCTCTTCTCTCATTCGGTTCTTAAGAAGCAGTTGTTCCAAACTTTAGGCATTTTCATTCTCAAGGACTAATCGGGGGTAGCAGAAGTTCTACTTTGCTTTTAAAAACAGGTCAAAAATACTGCACATTTGTTGTGCTTTTACTACGTATTAATACTTTTTGTTATTTTTTCCTTATTTTTCCTACGTTTTATGTGCAATTTTATTGTTTTTTTGCATTCATGGTATCATTTCCTATATTAATTATGTAAATAGTTCTTTTCATCTTTCAGTTTATTTTGCGCTTTCCCTGCGCTGTCGATGAGCTTTAACTGTGCTTTCAAGAGATTTATGAAAGCGCAACTAAAGTGAAACAAAGGCAAGTAAAAGCGCAGTTAAAATGCAGGTAAAGTGCAATTAAAGTTCAAAAAAGAGCTGAGATAGCACTTTCATTACGCTTTCACTGTGCTTTCCTTTTCTTTCATTTTCCATCTTTTTCACTAAGTTTTTTTTAATTTTTTTGTAGATTGCTCCTTATTTTTGTCTAGTTACTTCTCGTTGCTACGTTTCAACCTTCAAAAATATTTGCGACTCATTTCGCGTAATAATTCACAAAGATGTTGAGGACACTTTGAGGACTCTTAACATCCATCAGTTCTTGATGCTCCCACAATTCGAACAAAATATACCTATGTTATACGTGTTGTTGAAATGTTGGAATTTCTCTAAACATGGCTTCATCAGCAAAGATCATTTGATTAAATTAACTACTGATGAGGTGGTTTTGCTTAGAGGTTTGATTTTAAAAACAAATTTTCTGCATTCTTCAATGTCTCTATGTACTTTCTTCAATCAATTTAATCAAATACTGCTCACAAGTTTGCCAAAAAGAGGTGATGAGATCATATGACAGAACAAGCCACTTCTTGAAATTTTATCAATTGAAAAAAAAAAAAAGAGTTGACAGAACTAAACATATCAACTGATGAAACAATTATGTTAAAAACTTTTATAATATATTTTGTCTCTAATTTATTTTTTCCCCTCAACAACCTTAAAATCCCAAGGAGGCTCATTTCTGTAGTTAGTAATGTAGAAGAATTTTCATCTATTGATTGGGTCAGGAGTATTTAAATTTTTGATCCATGAATTTAATAAAACTGCCACCAAGTTTGTTAAGGAGAAGCCACTTGGTTATAAATGGATTTTTACCTCTTATTGATGAGTCATAAGTTCATTTAAGCCTAATTCTAATTATAAAATCTTTTTTAATTCATAATATAATATTAATTGACATTATCTAATGTAGATATGGTTTTTGGAATACTTTGCCGTAAATACACCTAAATACTCATATTTAAGATCACACTTTCTTAGATTTGGAGGGGGGGGGGAATACAAATACTTTTTATTCTGCAGAGAAGACCATCAATTTATTTGCTAACTTGAAGGAAAGGCATGTGCGTATTTATATTCGTAATTACCATTTAAAATAATTATGAAAAGATTTATAATTTCTTATATAGTTTTGAAAATTAATAACAAAAGTGCAACAAAAGCGAAATGAAAGCGCAACGAAAGTGCAGTAAAAATGCAGTGAAAGCGAAGTAATTTCGCTTGGGTTAACTCCTCCTTTACTGCACTTTTATTGCGCTTTCATATTTTTGTAACTAGAAAATATTTTTTATTTTCTAATCTACTAATATTAATGTAAAATTTGTGCAAAATTTTCATGTCCTTCAGGATGTTACTAAGGAGGAAGCATAAAATATAAATGCTGACTTAATTGCTATTGATAACATCCAAATTCATTTTCCTCATCAAATCCACTCGCCAACACTGAAGAAATTTTCAACTCCTACCACTCATTCTCCCTTTCAAGCTCACCCACACTATACCCATCAAGACCCCCCTTTAGCTCAAGGTGAGAATTGGGCTAATGTTCAAAATAAATTGCTTGGTGCCTTTGAAAAAGTTTGCAATAGAATTGAAGATAATTTGGGTGTTAGACTTGATCAACTTGAAGAAAATTTTGATCGATTTGAAGCAAAGTTCGATTCTCTTCAATACAAGTTCCATTTACCATATAGCCCAATGTAAATTATATCCTGAAAAAACTCCATCTTCCTCATCCTTATCTATTCCATCTGTACAAAACCCCTCCACCAGAGCTGCCCCCAAAACCCACAAATTTGTACATAAACTCCCCACATTCCCCACCAACCCAACTTCCACCCAAGTCCCCCCATCTAAAAAAATGCCCCCACCACAGCTGTACATCTAGCACTCCCAGTTGCCACCCAGGTCTCCCCATATAAAAAAAAGCCCCCACCACAACTGCACATCCAACGCCTGTTCGAAATGCGAATCATAGTATTCATTCTTATGGGAATGAAAAACAAGAGATACTCTTTCTAGAAATATGGACGAATGGAAGTTTAACTCCTAAAGAAGCACTTTATGAAGCTTCTCGTAATTTGATTGATTTATTGATTCCTTTTCTACATGCAGAGGAAGAGGACATGAATTTCAAGGAAAATGAAAACAGATGGAATCTACCCCTTTTTTCCTTTCAAGACAGATTCACTAATCTTAAGAAAAACAAAAAAGGAATTCCATTGACATGTATTTTTATTGACCAATCAGAATTGTCTTCCAGGGCCTATAATTGTCTCAAAAGGTCCAATATACATACATTATTGGACCTTTTGAGTCACAGTCAAGAAGATCTTATGAAAATGGAAGATTTTCGCATAGAAGATGTAAAACAGATATTGGGCACTCTACAGAAGCATTTTGCAATCAATTTACCTAAGAAAAAGTTTTCATTTTAAATCCATTGGACTTTTTTCATTTTTTAGTTTTTAGAAAGAAAAAGACCTAAAGTTATGGATTTCTCAATAGGTAAAGTTGCTCCAATACCTAACCAAAGAGCTACTGCAGTACCGATCAAAAAGACTGTTGTAGCTACTGAACGACGAAATGGATTTTAGAATTTATTGACATTCTCCAAAAAAGGTACTGAATCCTATTGGTACTGAAACCATTAAAAGAACACTCAATAACTTATTGGGTACTGTGCGAAGTATTTGAAATACGGGAAAAAGGTACCATTCGGGTAATATTTCCAACGGAGTTGCAAACGGATCATTCACCGATCATTGACGGCTCTAGAACTGCTAAGTCCACATTACATGCAATAGTGCTTAGAATTACTACTAGAAAAAGAGAAAAGATTATTGGGCCATGCAGGTTCTCCAGGAAAAAAAGCCCCCACAAATTTGTACATAAACTCCCCACATCGCCCACCAACCCAACTTCCACCCAAGTCCCCCCATCTTAAAAAGAAGCCCCCACCATAGCTGTACATCCAACACTCCCAGCTGCTACCCAGATCTCCCCATCTAAAAAAAAGCCCCCACCACAATTGCACATTTAATGCTCCTACCTGCCACTCCATTCCCCCCATTTGAAAATAACCACCCACCACAGCCCCCTCAACTTCAGAGCAAGCCCCCCCCAGACTGTACTGCAAGGCTCCCCACTTTGATAAAATTCAAAAAAGAAAATGAGATGATAAGACAATTTCTATTAGTAAAGCCCACACCTGAACTTCAAATCAAGCCCCTCTTGCTTGTAAAATAATTTGTGTTGAATCAATTAAAGTCTCACGTCGTCCTGCAAATACCACAATGGAATATGAAGGCAAGAAATTCCTTAGTACAGATCAACAATATTTATAGATGAATGCTTCAAAAAGTATAATTACAAGAAGTTTGAGTTGATTTAAATAATTTACTTCAGTAAAATTTTAGGCAAATAAAGTATTGAAAGCATATCAAAAGCGCAGTGAAAAGCAACAAAAGCACAATAAAAGGGCAGAGTTAGCGCCTTTTATGCACTTTATCTACGCTTTCACTACGCTTTTTATTGAGATTTGGATGTGTTTTAGTTGCGCTTTGACTGCGTTTTGGATGAGCTTTTGTTGTGCTTTGGCTTCGTTTTTGATGTGCTTTGCTGCGCTTTAGATTCATTTTCTTGATATTGACTATTTTATTTTGGCTATAGGGATGACGCTATATTTTCTTCGGGTAACATTGTGATAACGAGAGCTAATATTGATCAGTTGGTTACTGATGATTACTTAGATAACGACCTTATAGATGCGTTTGCTTTGTTGTTATCTGAAAAGAATAAGCTTATAACTAACATGTATCAATCCTACTTATCCATCTTTCCAGTGCACAGGGTTAATATTAATGTAATATTTAATCTCTTTGTCATATTGTTTTCTCATGCATTAGCATTATCCTTGTTTACTTCCTGTAAGTATACAAGGATTACAAACAGTCTGCAAATTTATTCGTCTAACATATCAATGAGAATTCAGTGAAGGAAAGCAATTTTCTAATTCTATCCATTATCTACAATAAGCACTGGACCCTTATTTTAGGCAGACTGAAGGAGAAACTTTAGAAATTTTACGATTCCTTACCCAATCAGCAACACAAGCAAATTTTTCAACAAGTCATAAGTTAGAGCATAATAATATGTTAATTATTCTCTCCATATAGCCAATGAAGTAATATTTGTTCTTTATTTTATTTAGATAAAAGACATATATGATGACATGAATAAATCCTTTGAAAGCAATATAACAAGATGGAATTTACGAAGTGTTCGTGGACTACTAACCCAGACGAACAATGTTGATTGCGGAATGTTTGTCTGCAAATATATAGAAAAAGTAATTCTTCAAATAAAAGTAAATTGGACAAAATATAAAAATTGGCAAGAAGAAATGCCAAAGTTTAGGGTGGAATTCGCATACGCTCTATTCCTTTCAACAAAGAAATAGTAGTTTTTGTATCTAATTGTACTTTCAATTATTAATCATGTACATTTTGTATTCTTTAATTATAATGTGTAAGTGATTCATTTTTTTTGAAATCATTTTATTTTGCATGTACTTGCGCAACATAAAGGTAGCAAAGCGCAGTGATATCATATCAAAAGCATGGTAGTAGCGCATAATAAATAAATATTAAATATAGTAAAAACTTAAAGCGTAGTGATAACCCTCCAATACCGCAGCAAAAGTGCATCAAATGGGCAGCTAGAGTGCTGCGCTTTTACTACACTCTTGTTGTACTATATTATTTTTTATACAATCAGAGTTTAAAACGTTATAATAATTAGAGAAGTAAAAAAAAAATTGATTACATATAATTAAATATAAAATTGAGTTTAATACAAAGATATTACAATTGCAATTCTGAAGAAATGAAATCCATCATTAATATAAAATTGAGATATTAGTAGACTCGCTACGCTGCGTTGATAGAATTCTCATGCTAAAATAGTCCTTAGTGAATGCTGTTGACCATTTATTTCTTATCTTATAAAGATCATCCAACCAATCATGATTTTGGAGGTTCCCTTCCATGATCTTTTCAGCCCATATTTTCTCGAACTTCTTCTCAAAGTCACACTTGCTCAAAAACTTCTAGAAGAGTCTTTTGAATTTGTTGTTGCTATTGAAGCACCCAACTTTTGATGAAACACTTTTAGAGATGTGCCATTGGTATAGTCTATGACGAGTGTGGGGTAATGCAACTTATATAGCCTTAGCCATTGCATGGTCTTGATCAGTAAATATTGTCATTGGATGTTTATTACACATTATTTGTATAAATGTTCTAAATAATCATGTAAATGATTCAATTGCTTTCTTTGACAAAAAGGTCACCCCTAATAAAGTGTTTTAGCAATGATTATTTACACCGACAAATGGGGCACAAACTAAATTATATTTATTTAGTTTATAACTTGTATAAAAAATCACTACATTTTTAAAACAGTCATATTCTATCATACTTATCCCATCAATCTAATAACAATTCAACAATCTATCAAACTCATCAATTTGGACGTTCCATTCGAATATGTTGTCATCAATTTGTCGATCTTTAAATTATTGAATAAAAAATTAGTATCTTCAAATTCAATATTTACTCTTTTTTTCTTTTGAATGAAGTTGTATGCATCCCTTTTAGAGAATCCAATATTCTCGATACCTCCAACTTCCTCTGTGAGGTAGGAGAATGCATCAATGGTTCTAATCCTGATTTTTGTTTTAACTTCAGAACTGAAGCTTTCTCACATCAATATTCCTATAGGATCTCAAAAGGTACCGGTCTTTTAGTCTAGTCAATTCATGATTGTGGGATTCAATAAATTTTTTCACAATCCAATTTTCAGCTTCATCAACTACAAACCTGATCAAAGATGGACAACCTGTTATGGTCTCAGATTTTCTATAATTTTTTTGGGAATTCAGATCAAATCTCTTATTGAAACCAGCTTTTGAAAAGATAAAGTTCTTGGATTTTATATTTATGGAATTTAGTTAGTAACTATGATGATCATTGCGCACATTAAAGCCTCTTTTATGGGCATAAGTGCACTGAGTATCATATGCTTCTTTTCATCTTTATACACAACATGAAGAAAGATAAAAAGATCATCAACAACGCAACAAAGCGTAGCAACAACACAACAAAAGCATAGTTTAAGCATAATAAAAGCTTAGTTAAATTCTAGTTAAAGAACAACAAAATATAATAAAAGGATAGTTAAAACCCATTTAATGCACAACAAAAGTGCAACAAAAACGCATCGAATGCATGCTGCCAGTGCAACAAAAACGAAGCAAAAGTTCTTTGAAAGTGTCTTGAAAGCGTCACTGCATTGAATGCAGTGAAACTGCAACAAGAGCACATAAAAAACACAATAGAAAATTGCAAAGTTCTTCAGTACTTAGTATTTATGTTTTTATGTCTACACAACTTTTGAAATCCTAAGAACAACTTAGGATGAGGTAGAAATTTACCGATAAGTTGAAACTTGCAGTAGTCCAAGCCAAATTAACTTTCGATTGTTGAAAGTTTCCTTATTTTTAAAATTCGTGTCCTGTTAGCATTCCATCTTTGTGAAATACTTCAAAGTTCTTATGTTTTTTCTTTATGAACAGCTATCAGAAGTCCTAAATATTTGGATTTGAGAGCTTTCACAAGTTTTTTGAAGTGCGAACCCTAAACCCCGGCTTTTAAAAGGTAAAATTTTAGGGTCAGTCAGGCCGGTCGGGCTGACAAGACATAAAGAGAAAGTAATATACAAAAAAAAAATATACGTAGAGGATTCACGTGTCTAATTTTAATTGAAGTTCGGATGTAGCGCTACATTTAGTCTCCGTACCAAATAAATTATCTTTTATTTAACTCCCTATAATCAATACAAAGTCACATTGAATCATCTTTTTTCTTGACAAACTATATTACTGCACTCCAAGGAGATGTACTAGGCCTGATAAATTTTTTTAATCAATTCTGCTAACTGACTATTTAATTATTGTAATTCCTTGGTTGTCATTCTATGAGGTGTTTTTATAATTTGATTTGTTCCAGGTTGAACCTTAATTGAAAATTCTACCTCTCTTTTGAGAGACAAATCATCCAATTCATCTAAGAAAATATCTATAAATTTATTCACTGCAAGAATAGAATTTATATCATCACTCATTTCCTTAATAGCTTCTTACTTTGCTAAGAAAATTAATTCACCCGCTCTTATATTTTTGCTCACCTGATTAGATGCAATCAATGATGAAATTAATTCCCTTTCACTTTGAAAATAAAATATCAGTTCTCATGGCAAATCAAATATGACTTTTTTCTTCCAACATTCTATGGTAGCATAATATTTGACCAACTAATTCATTTCTAAAATTATTTCATACTCCATTATGATCTATCCTCTGAATGACTTTTAATTCTCCGCCTCATTGAACATTTTTTGTGCAGTTTCTCTTGATATGTCCTGATTTCCCACACAGATAACATTTTCCTGTATAAGACATCTTCTTGGATGAGACTTTTCACATTTTGGACAAACTGGTGATGCACAGAACCCTGCAGATTGTTGCTGTTGATTCTGATGAAATTTCTGCCTTTTGGATGAATCACTCATGTGATCACTTTGCCTCTTTTTACCACCAGTCTCTCATATCTATTTAACCATATCCATATCATGCTCTAATAGTCTAGCACTTTCAATAAGTTCAACAAAATCCTTTATGTAAAGAAAAATTAAAGGTTGTGTCAATGAGTTCCTTACCCTTAAAAAATCTATAACATTTTTAATAAGAGTACTGATACGATGTGAAGCATATTTTGATAGAAATATAAATTCTGCCTCATACTGAATAAAAGTCTTGGCTCCTTGCTTTAGGTTGACAAAACTTTCCTGTATTACCTTCCATATTCATGGAGGAACATTCCATTCCCTGAAAATTTGATCAAATTCCTCCCAGGTAATTTGTTCTTCAGCTCTACCCTAAAATTTTTCTAAATGTTGTCCTCTACACCATGAAATTTTTCTAAATGTTGTCCTTTACAGGTGACACTAGGTGTTGTAGATCCCATCATAGACTGCATCCTTTTCCTCATTTGCATCATCATACTCATCATTTACATTTGCATTAAATTCCTTGACATTACATTAGCAGATTTAGGCATTATAGGTATATTGTTCACTCTGGATAAACTGCCTTCTATTGGTGCCTCACTTTCAGGAACTTTAGGTATTTGATCATGTTGAGATAATTGGCCATCAGTCCTTTCAAGTATTCTTTCAGCCATTATATCTGCATTAAATTACATCTTGAATTATTCTTTATATAATTATACGCACATATTAGTATGTTACTTTCATATGCTACTTGCAAGCATGATTAAAATTTTGACTTATTACTAACTTAAAACACAACTTTCTCCTAGGCTCTATAATAATTCCATCATATTCAATATTGTTCTCTTAAAAAACTATATTTACTTGGGCTTCCGTACTTAAATCGTCAGAATCTTAAATCTTTGCTCTACTATCACTTTTGTAATACCATATGCTACCCCTTACTAGTAAGGTAGAGTGTCACAAAAATAACATCACATTTATTCTTTCCTTTTAATTATTTCTCACCACTTGAATACTTATATATAATATTCAATGATAATCACATTTCTATAATAATGGAAGCATCTAATTAATCCAAACTTCATCACATAAATATTTATAGAGCTACTAAGAAAATCCAAAATATTACAATACTGAACAGTTTGCATACCTCAGATATAGACTCATATATAACGCTAAACATTAGAACATAAGTGAAATAAACTTGAACCTATTATGCTTAAATTTTTTCTTTTCTTTTCCCTGTAATAACCAGTAAAAAATATCTGGTGAACTATGAGGCTCAATAAATCTCTTTTGACTCTTTAGGGGTCCCTTTTGCTCTACCTGCTATGCAGGAATCATATCTGTGAGGTCTCTTTTGTCCCACTTACAATGAATGTATCATACTTGGAGACCCTTTTTCCCCATATGAAATTGTAAATTTCATATAATTTTATAATCAATATTTACTAATTTGATATTCAATAAATTTCACATATTCATAGTTTATACTTGTATTGTATGGTTGCATATTTTCATAATAACTGTGTCAATTATCTCTTCCCAGAACTGTGCCGCCCTCTTCAGCAATTGAACTCTTCAATGCAGCAGCCAAGCTGGCCTTATAGCACTTTGACGAACAACACAGTGAAACCCTTTGTTTGCTTTGCGGGATTTTTCTGCTTTGGCTTGCGTTAAATCAGAACAAAAGAAAAGAGAGTGGGGCCCACCACTATAACTGATTGCCAAACTTCTCATCCAATACAAGCACCTATTTGGGATTAATAATTTATCTAATTGTATTTAATTAACAGTAATTTAACTGTTATAATAAGAGTTGCTTCAAATAAAATTATTTTCTTTTACCTGAATTTCAAGATATTACAAACACGATTTATGCTTTAATTGATTCAAAATTTTCAGTTCAAATGCTGGTCTTATACCATGATCTATAAGATTGAAACCTGTGATCTGCATTATTTCATTTCTTTTTATCTCAGGGGCATTGCCATGTTAACATTTAAATTGAGGTAGTAGGTTCTTGCACTGATTCAACTGTTATGTTCATTATCATTTTTTTTTTCTTGCAAGTGTTTTTCTTTAGTGTTGATGGTCTTCTGATAACCAAAGAGCTAAACTTGCATAAACTGATCAACCATGATTGTGTGGAGTGGTTCAGGTCTTCGTTAGGTCAACTAGGTGTAGGGGAGGTCTGGTTATATCGTCTTGAATTGCTTTTGGGCCATGGTCCATGTTAATTTCGCCTCTAATAAGCAGGGCCGGATCTTTTATTATTCCAATATTTAAAATTGCACAATTAAAAAAGATTTGACTTGAAAATAATGTTCAAGTGCAAATTGTTAGTAATGAGAGCACATACATTTATTTGAAATGCATCTATTTTCATAAAGTGATTAAAATAGCGTACAAAGTATGATTTTTTTTTTCTCATAAGAATGTTGCACTGTATATTAAATTACTTGAAGTAAAAGAAGAGATTCACGCTTAATATGAATAAAGTAAACATGTCAGAGCATTCAACACAATGGCTACTTGATGATAGAGTTGGTAGTTGATTCTATTATGTAGTGGGCCTAGTGATAAAGATTCTCCTTCTCCCACACTACAAATCTCCAATAGAGGTGCTACGGGACCTATAAATCAATGTGTGATGAATCTAAATGATGGTGTAAGGGTAGTTCATTGAATGTCTCCACAAAATGCAATAGAGGTTTGCTAGGATATTTATATGAACATTGGAAGATTGTTCTTTGGAATACTATTTCATTTAATTTGGCAACTTCTCTATTCTATTTTAACATGCTTCATTCTATATGTTCATATGGTCTAGCGGCATTACACTACAGGAAAACCTTCGATTACAGTCAGAGCTTCCGGCGGAATAAAATACGTCGGTAATAACGACGCCTGAACCGGCGAAAAATTCGACGATAGTTTCTGGCGTAAAGTCGCCGATTATTTTCCGGTGTATGATCTGCCGTCCTTTCCGCTGTAATTTATAAGATAAGCAATTTAGTCCGACGTAATTTCCGCCTTTAATTTATGGTGTACAATCCAACATAAACTTTGCCGGCCTACTTAAACTCGATGAAACTTTTTCATCGAAATATGCGACGGTAAAAATACCGGCGTATTAGCCGCCGGAAAATCCGACAGAGAAAGCCCTATTTCCCTCCCGAGCCTGTCTTTCTTATCATTTTCTTCCTTCGCATTTCGGTTCGGTCCGCTAACTTTTGTCGCCTCAGCCGAACGCCGCCGCTTCCGAGACCGACCCATCGCCCAACAGACTTCGACCGAGTTTGCCGATGTTCACCGGCTCAATCGCCGACGTCCGCTGCTCTTTTGCTGAAAATCCACAGTAAGATTTTATTTTTTTCTCTGATTTTCTCTGTAAACATTAGCAATAGATTGTACCATGTTGTATGCATTTTATTGATGATATTCTTCTCGTCGATAGGTCTAGAGAGGTTATATTTTGTAGAGAGGTGTATATTTTAAATAGAATTCATATTGGATGGCTAAAGTAGATGAATGCGGTGAGGTTTGAGAGGGAGTTGATGTGTACAAGATGTGGTGAGACTTGAGAGGGAGTTGATGTTTGCAAGATGTGGTGAGACTTGTAATGTGAGATATAAAATTGCCCTCATACTTAGGGGAAAACTCTATAAGATGTGATGAGACGCGAAAATATTGGAGAAGCTCTTATGAAAGATATGATTAGAGAGAGTGAGCATTGCCTTAGATGGTTTTATCACGTCAACTATATTTTCACACGCCAAGAAAATTGATAAAATTGAAATCTATCTATTTCCATTCAAAAGATTTTTCAACAATATCTAATATCTTCATATTATATGTAGGCTATATTATGGATATTAGAAATCAAAGAAGTTGGATGAGAACCGACTCTTGTTGAATTGTATAATCATACCCATCGGCGACAGGAGGACCAATTATGGGTTGATGAGCGAGCAAGGAAAGCCTATGTATGTATATGAGTTTAATATTTTTAATATTGTCTAAATTGCTTAAATTTATATTAACTTTCATAGGAGGAGTATACACGGCTTCGAAAGAGCTAGACTACAGTAGGTGAGAGTTCTTCTGGCTCTGCAGAATATTCTAAGTGCCGCATTTGGTCGCAAGCGGTAGAAGGAATGCAACATGGTAGGGTTTATAGTTTAGGCTCGCAAGCCCATGCATACGAGAGGATGACCTATGGTGGCTCCAACTTCTCACCAAGTTCTCAGGAGTCCTTATATAACCAACAGGTAGCTGCCCTTCAAGCTGAGCTAGAGCAAGTAAGGAAATCACAAGCTGACTGGTAAGTGCAGATGCAGACGAAAATGCAGATGCAACACAATCAATTGTTGGACGAAATGAGGAAAATGAGGAAGCATATAAGTGGAAAGGAGACAGCTTCAACAGAGGATGAGTCGACAAATTCAGATTAGATGCTTAGTTTTTTCAGGTTCTTCTGTACTTATTTGTTTTCGGACATTTGTGTACTTTTAAACGAACAAATTGTCTAACTGTATTTTAAATTGTTTGGTTGATTGTTCAATATTTGGAATGTATGGTTATGAATATTTGGTGATGTTCAGTGTTTAATATTTGGTGATGTTGTTCAATGTTTAATAAATGTGATGTTGTTCAATTACTGTATGCAGGTTGTATTATAGAAATCAGATTCATGAGAGGGAAGGTTATTTTTTTTGTTATTGGTACATATTTTCAAATCCGCTGGAAATGACGATATGATGAATCCTGTAACGATTTTCGGCGCATCATTTGCGTCGAAATATCCGGTGCATTATTCGCCAGCTGTATTCGTCGATAATTGCGTGTACAGTTAACGACCGAATACCCGCAAGCACTACCGGCACAACATTACGTCAGAAATACTAGCAGATGTGGCGCCGAAATCCGTCCAACAAAGATGACGTATTTCCCACATTTTCTTCGTTGGAATTGCGCCAGAACGTATACTGGAGGCGAAAAAATTCCTTTTGAATTTTTTACCGACGCGCGAGTTACCGACATTTGCAAATTTGTCGAAAATTTGACGGAAAAAGAAAATTTCCATCAAATTTCCCTTATTACCAGTGGATTTCTGCCACCGGTAGTTGAGCCATTTTCCTGTAGTGGTACATCTCCTTTATATGAACTTAGGATTTGGATATTGAAGGAGGAATTGAATATTACTGAAAATATTATTGAGTAGATCTAGAGAATATGGCCCTAAATTAGAGTTATAATCATATTGGATTGTTGGCCAGATATTAAAAGGATAAACTTGATCAACATTTTATCTGACAATCCCTATGAGCTATGGCATTATCTTTCTTAGTTCTATTGAAGCATTAGATTAAGTAAAGAATGCATAATACAATTTCAAACTAATTGATGGAGTTATAAAAGTAGATTGAAGAACATTTATGATGCTATCAAGAAATTATGTACTTTTTATTTATATTTGGACAAAAGTATATTTTGTTTTCTTTTCTTTTTTAGCTATCCAATGATGGGAAAGCATCCAATGATCATGGTAGATTGTGCATAAGATTTGGTAGTCCTTTGGTTTGCTGGCTCGATTGGTCCTTGGCCACTGATGGTTCACGGGTTGGCTGCTTGGAGCTTATGGCGTTGAGCTCATTCTCTTAAGTTGTGGAGCTGAAGTTTAGTAGCTCATTAATATCCAAAAAGGTACCTCATTAAGAAGAATTACTTTTGGAGTGGCATTGTCCCTTCCCCTTCCCCTTTTCTTCTTGTCTCTTGGTGAACCGTGGCTTGCTCTTTAATTGGTGGCTGAATTCAAAGCATTAGAATTTATAAAAGAATGCTTTTTCCCTTGGGAGTCCATCCGGCCTTTGTTTTTCCGC
>NW_021319292.1:487198-513847 GCF_001605985.2 Dendrobium catenatum | reverse complement strand
GGTTCCCTCGTCTCCCGTGGCTGTCTCCTTGGTTCCTGGTTTGGGTGTTTATCCGTGAGCTTTGGGGGGAGATTTCTATGCTTATTATGCTTTGGTTCTAATGGAAATTAAAGACATGTGGCTCTTGGCATTCCTCTCTCTTGCCTATAAATATGAGAAAATGTTATGAAAGAAGGGAGTTGATATTTGTGAGCATATTTGCTATTAACCTGCGGGTTTATTCGGAAATCCTGTGGGCTCTTTCCAACCTTCTTTTCTCATCCCCTCCGGAAATCCTGCGGGCTCTTTTCACTCTTTCTTCTCAGGCTTCTAACCTCTTCGTCTCTCCGCAAGTGCCACTCCATCTGTATCCTTCTTCTCAACAGTGAAGCAACTTTAGGGTGTCGTGTCTTGGTTGATTTGGAAGCATTTGGATTTGGACAGTCTTGCAATGGTGGACCATCGGTTTGCTAGTCTTATGCACTTCTTTTATTTAATCTACTATTCGATGCATGTGAGGAACCCGCTCTGACGGTTGTTTGGGGATAGCGTCTTTTTTTTTATTTCTTTAAAATCTCCTAGTATTTCTTGTTGTGTTTGTCAAGTTTTAGTTATCTGCTTTTATTTTAATAAAGTTTGTTTTAAGTTCTATCCATTGCGTCTGTTTCTTCTTATGTGTCTACATCAATTTAGTAGTCCATATAGTCACTAATAATTTTAGTGCTTATAAGGTGGTGAGAAACAAATTGATGGAGAAGAGAGAAAAGTACATTTACTGGACTCTATGTGCCTCATATTTGTTTAATTATTGAAAAATTTGGAGAGTTGCCTTTGCATAAGAATGCCTTGTCTAAAATGAGAAGATTAGCAATTTATAGTTATAGTTGGCTT
The DNA here is from genome assembly GCF_001605985.2 of Dendrobium catenatum. Classification (NCBI taxonomy): domain Eukaryota; kingdom Viridiplantae; phylum Streptophyta; class Magnoliopsida; order Asparagales; family Orchidaceae; genus Dendrobium; species Dendrobium catenatum. The sequence goes on along the minus strand of NW_021319292.1, from coordinate 512,977 downwards.
AAGCCTTGATGAGGACGCTCTCTTAGAAAGAACTTATTGGACTTGCGGCTACTATTACAAATAATCTTTTAGAAGTAAGGCAATTTTTGGAGGCTATGTTCACTTCCACAAAGTGGTTAAATTGTGATTGTGCTAAGAAACTTGGAGGTAAAGAAGTGAGAAAGATTATTTTGAGTTACAATTTTTTACAAGTGTAACTTCTGCCATCAGAACTTCTAAGCTCTTAATTCATGTTTTAAGAATGGTAGATGCAAAAGAAAACGCTAGCTTTGTATTTCATTTATATTGTTATAGATGAGGTAAAGTACATGATAGCACAAAGTTTGGCGGGAGATTAATGCAGATACCAGAGAATTTGAGGAATTATAAATAAGAAATAAGAGCATCAATTGCATTAAAATTTGCACGCATGTCTGTTATCTAAATCCTGAAAATTAAGAACAATTCAACCAATTTTGAGGTCAAATATGATTTGTACCATTACATAATAGATTGATTGGACTGAAAGATTAAAGGCTAATATTCAACCTGTATCATTTAAAAGTAAAGAGTGATTCTTTGGCTTACAATAAGCTAAAGATATTGTAGCGAAACTTTTTCCTGATAGCTTCTGATATTTATTAGTTAATTTTATTTTTTTTATTTAAAAAAAATTTAGTGTAGTGGTGGATTGAATTTGAAGGTGGGGTGCTCCTGAATTATAAAAATTTGATAGAAAAGTAATAGATCTTACATGCTTGTCCTCTAGGTGAGCAAACTTCTACTGCATATAAAAGAGTTCATACCAAGTTCATACCACCAGATATAAGCGCTTGCCTAACTTATGGATGAACTCATTGGTTTATGTTGTAGACAACAAGAGATTAAAAGATAATTATATGAGAAAGACAATTTTGTAGGATAATGAAGATCCAATTGTTAGTAATGATATGCTATTGGTTGACAAATGGTTTATACTTTATAGAGGATGAAAATGAAGTTATACCACTATGACAATTATAAGAGTAAGATTTTAATGTTGACTTCTTTGATGGAGGTAGGAGCAAGATCAACATAAGTTAATAACATAGAAGAAAAAAGTTAATATAAAATTGTATGCAATTGAAATTATAATCATCAATATAGTCATTGTTTAAAAATTTAATTAGTATTTTTTATTGATTAGATAAGAGGAAGTTGGTTGAGATTGAAGATGAGGAGAAATATGGGGAGGATTTTTTTATAACTAAGGATGAGGGGGAAGAGAAAGCAATTGAATACAATGATGATTTTCTAAGTGATGAGAGTAGAGAAGATTTTTGAATTCATAAATTATGATTTTATTTGTTTATACTGAAGTGGGGCGGGATAAATGTTTAATTTAATGCATGTAACATTGTGTGATTTTTTATGTTTGAGGCATATGCCTTAATGCTTGAGAAAAACAAATACCTAAATACTTGATTGTACCATTTCAAAATCTTGCATTATCCCTAATATGCTTACCTATTTTTTTTTCCATCAATTGTGATATCTATATGGCTTCTTGTACATGAAAAATTGGGATTAAGTGCCTCTTTATGGAGTTGTGAGAATGGGGTTACTTAAATATGATTTATAGAATTTATCTAGAACTCTTTGAAGTGTCCAATGTTTGCTTTTGTTCTAATTTTTTATTTTTCATATTTTTCTCAAAAGTTTCTTTATATTCTTTTAAATATTTTGCTTTTCACATCATATTTTGAATAGATATATATATATATATATATATATATATATATCAATGTTTCTCAAAATCAATTTGGACTTGTGCCTAGTAGGTCCACTATGAAAGTTATACATTGATTGAGAGGTTTGATGGAGAAGTATAGAGATAGTAAGGAGGATCTATATATGATATTTATTGATTTAAAAAAAAGTACATGATAAGTTTTAAGAGAAGCGCTCTAGAGAGTTCTAGAAAAGAAATAATGCTTATGTTCAAGTTAATAAGGATATGTATAAATGAGCTATTACTTGTGTTCAACATAATGTGGTTTAACTAAGTATTTTCCTATTTTAGTTGAATTACATCTAGGATCAGCTTTATGCCCATATCTTTTTTCTTTAGTCATGCATGTTTTTACTTGACATTTGCAAGAGGATTTACATTGGTATATGCTTTTTATTGATAAGACTAGGGAGGGAGCTGATAAAAAACTTGAATTATAGAGGTCAACGTTAGAGTCTAAAATATTTTAATTTAAGTAAAATATAAAGCCGAATACATGGACCGTAATTTGCTGGAAAAGAGGACGCACGACACATTTGCTGGCACAGATTTAACGTACAATATTTGACTCCCTCAACAGGTCAGCTCGCCGCCAATTCGCAGCCCCACACCGACTGGATCCTTGATTCTGGAGCTTCTTCCCACCTCACCAACAACCTAGGCAACCTTCTACAGCCCACAGAGTATAGTGGTCAGGATAGCATGTCCATCAACGACGACAGAACCATTCCCATTGCGCACTATGGTCAGGCACTCCTCCCCACTCCAACCCGTAAGATCTCCCTTCCACACTTACTCCAACTCCCACATCTCTCTCATAATCTCATTTATGTGTCTTCTCTTACCAAAGATAATAATCTATCGATTCTTTTTGATGCATCCGATTTTCAAATAAAAGACCCACAGACCAATGCAAACTTACTCACCAGACCATGTAAGGACGTCCTCTACCACATCGCTACCACCTCAACCAACAGAAGCCGATCGCAAGCTCTGACCGCTACCAACACCTCTTCTCTACGGTGGTATCAATGCCTCGGTCATCTCCATCAACAAGTCTTCAATGTTGTCTCCAAAGAACACCGTCACCTAGCTATTCCTAAATGTACTATTTTGTGTTCTTCATGTAAGACCTCTAAGGTCATAAACTTCCTTTCTCTACATCTTCTAGCCATAATAACAAATCATTAGAATTACTACATCGATGTATAGGGACCTTCCCCAATCCCCTCTACCCAAGATTTCAAATAGTATCTATTAATTGTCGATGATTCTAAACGTTTTACTTGGGTTTTTCCTCTTATGCACAAATTTGATGTATGGTCTATATTCATCAACTTCCATCTAGCAATTGAAAAACGACACTCTCTTACTCTTAAACATATTCACAGCGATGTTGTCACCGAATTCCTAAATCACCGCTTTCAAAACCATTTCAAATCTCATGGAATTAAGCACTAAATCACCTCTCCCTATACACCCGAGCAAAACAGCATCGCCGAACGAAAGTACATACACATTCTTGAAACCACTTGCACCTTACTTCACACGACAATCCTTCCTTATCATCTATGGCTGGATACCTTACTAACAATAGTATAACTTATAAATCTCATGCCCTCACCTAACACCTCCAACAAATCCCCATACCAGCTCCTCTATAACCGTCCCCCCACCTACTCCCATCTACGGGTCTTTGGTTGTGCCTGCTATCCTTTGCTTCCTCCAAATGCCTGCCACAAAATCTCCATCAAATCTCCCCCTCAATCTTTCTTGGCTATGCCACCTATAAATGTTACAAATGTCTCGAACCCATCACGGGTCGCATATACATATCTCGCCATGTCACATTCGATGAGTCCATTTTTCCCTATGCCACCCAATCCCATCAACCTGTTAACACTCCGGAACCCCACCCTCTCACCCCAATCCCCTTCTTCTCCTTCCTACATCCCTCAATCAAACATCTTCAAGTCCTAACCTTAACTGACCACCCAATCTCCCTTAAACATCCACTCCAATCGCTACAAACCAACATCTGTCTTAATCCCCCACATATGAATCCCATCCTCAAGCTCCACCCACCCCTCCCTCCTTCCTCATCCTCCTGCGGCCAACCAACTACAGACAACATTCCATCTTCACCCATAACAATCCATTCGTCCCATCCCATGATTACCCTCTCTAAATGGGTCACTCAAACCCAAACAAATTCTTAGCCTCAACCAACAACTAGCCCCTACATCCTCCGATCCCACAACTTATACCGAAGCCTCCAAACACTTCCATTGGCACTCTGTAATGGCAAGCAAATTCCTTTCCTTACAAAAATGGGTAACATGGATCCTCATTCCTCCACCCAATTCATCTATCCTCGTCTTCCGTTGGACCTACAAAGCCAAATGGCATCCTAATGGCTCATCTCACGCCTCAAAGCCCGTCTTGTTGCTCAAGGCCACCGCTAAGAATATGACCTGCACTACACCGAAACATTCAGCCCCGTCGCAAAATTTCCCACAATACGAGTGCTCCTTACAATTGCCATTTCCAACTCATGGCCTCTCCATCAACTAGACGTTAGCAATGCCTTCCTCCATGGATCTCTAAACGAAACTATTTACATGAAACAACCTCGAGGCTTCGAGGACTCCCAATTTCCTAATCACGTATGCCCTTCAAAAATTTCTATGCGGCCTAAAACAAGCACCCTGCCAATGGTTTCAAAACCTTTTCCACTCATCTTCTATCCCTCGGCTTTCATCATAGCCAATCCGACCCATCCCTCTTCATCATTCATCACCACTAGAACAAAGCATATCTTCTCATATATGTCGACGACATCCTTTTGACGGGCAACAACTCCCAACACCTGCTTCACATCATCTCTTCTCTCAACACCCAATTCTCTATCAAACACTGAGGCTTTGTTTAGGACGACTTTCTTACTGCTTCTTAAAGCACCTTTTTAGTGCAATTTAGTACAAAAAATTTAATACTTAAATTTGAAAGCTGTTTTAAGAAACAATAAGAAAGCTGTCTCAAACGAAGCCTTAGGATTTCCTACTAACTTCCTCTGCATCAACATCACCTCTCATGAAAATCACCTCTACCTCTCTCAATGTGGGCGCCGAAAATTCGGCCAAGGCCTCCATCCGCTTGCTTTTCTTTAGTGGAGTTTTAACGGATTAAGTTCCGGGGTAAATTTTGGAATTGCATATGGGTTTGTAGATAAGTCACTACCCAGAGATTTCACCCTCATTTTGTGATGACTTTATGATCTAAGTTCTGGTTTCCTATAGGCGCAAGCCCCTATAGTTAATTACCCCTCCTGATAATAAGAGAGAACTTTCAATTAAGACTAGTCGTTAATCAGATACATAGTATCTGGCATATAGTAATAGCTTGGGCTTAAGAGTATTTGAAAGTTGGATATTTAAAATTAGAAATTTCACCACATTACACTTAGAGCGGATGTTGGGGGAATAGATGATGGACCCAATCAAGATCCCATGGTTCCGTCGTCCCGGTCCATCGTGGTCCCTGGTCTACTTAGTCAGAGGAGGTAGTCGACCCAACCTGACAGAAGGATCCTTGTCGGCAACCATGGGTTGGTTCGTCCAAGGGTACCTTGTAGACCTGGGGAATATTTGTCTAAGGGAACGAACTTGAATACATCTTAGTTAACAGAGGGCTTTGTGCCCTATCAATTGTATCATACTAATTCATATCTCAAGAATTTGATGTCACTAAGGAACGTATTGGCTCTGGCAATAACCGTTATCTTGTGGTGCCATTTTGCAGCAAAACCTCTCGATTCAGAGGACCACGGGTCATAATCGTTTATCCTATGGTGCCATTTGGCGGCAAAATCACCAGTCAGAGGACACGTTCCACGTCCTTACTAACAGAAGATTATTTTGAGAATTAATCCTAGTGATATTTTCGACTAGGTATTAGCTCCATGTGAACTGAACTAAATTTTAATTTATCCACCCCTACAAACTGTTGCGGAGGGTGGATGAATTTTGTTTTAAGCATATTGATGGTTGAATATCAAATTTTAAATATTTTTGGGATTTTTTGGATTTTGGACTTTTCGATATTTGAGATATTTGGGAGACACTTAAAAGTGTTTGTGAATCCTTTCAGTTGAGATAAACATTCAATACGGCCATCATCGGGGTATTTTGATATCACTTGAAAATATTTGAATTTTGTAAAAGTTTGAGAGTATTTTAAAATATTTGAAATTAGCCCCTCTAGTTGAGATCTACGTTCAACATGGACATCATCGGAGTGTTTGAGGTTATTTGAAAATATTTACATTTTGTTGGCACATAGGGGCATTTGAAAATATTTGGAATTAACCCCTTCAGTTGATATCTACATTCAACATGGCCATCATTGGGGTATTTTGGAGTCATTTCCATATGTGAATTGAACCCTGTCAACTCTATCGAGTTGTCAACAAAGCATTGAGTTTCGTAGGCTTTATATTTTATTAATGAATTTTTTTGTTGGAGGCCTTAAAGGCTTTATATGAAAGTATAAAGTAGAAATTTCAGTCGACACTTTGACTGTATATTTGTTTGATAATTCGAGCCGTGTCAACCATTGTTTAAAATTACGCAATATGAGGCTCGCCTTGAGGACAACCTCAGTGCAATTTTAATGAAAAACGCCTCGAGGCTTACGCCTCTAGCTTTTGTTTGAGTCTTGCACCTTAGCTTGGCTAAGGCCCGCCTTGAGGCACGCATCGCCTCGCTAGCGTGAGGCTTACGTCTCACCCTATTTGTATTTTTTTTTTTTGTTAAAACTAACATAAATCACACATTCATGAACATTCGAGTACAACAACTTCCTCTCGATTGCCTCTACCTCCAGCCCGCGGCCTTTGATGCAGCCAACACTGTCATAACCATCATTGACTATCACTTGAAAGCTGCACACCACCACGCTTAAAACTTTGGAACATTAATCCCATGCTTATGTTAATGAAAATATTTCTAAAAGATGAATATGATTGAAATAAATTGAAAAGAAGCATATTGGAAGGCATTCAACTCTACCAAATGAGGCAAGGGATAGATCAATTTGTTATGGCGTCAACTTAGATAAAGATCACCTCAGTGATGATAGTGCAGATGATTCCTAATTTGTTGCCAACTATTTCAGCTTTCATTAGGATTTAAATGTAAATGAGTAGAGAATTGAGAAAAAAGAAATTTGGAGTTGAACTTGATATTATATGATACTTTTATGTAATTTATATATTTAATATTATTTTCTCTTATAATATTTGGATTTTAATTTTATTTCACGCAATTTATCACTTGTCACTTTATATCTTATGTATTTTTTTGTTTCATATGTATTTCAATTTATTAATTCATAATTTAATAGGAAGTTAATATATCATCATTTAATATATTATTTAGGTATTACATAAAAATCACTTTTGACATTTAATATCACTTTATGCAATTTTTTGATTTGGAGGTTTACGCCTTGAGGCTTACGCCTCGCCTCATGTACAAAAAATGCCTCAATACCCAATTGCGCAATTTTAAACATTGGTGTCAACTCTTATCTATCCATATAAAAGAATCAGGCTCGAATTACGTTCATTTATTAACCCGTGAAGCATCCCTATATGTCACGTGTGTACCCATAACACTCTCGCCGGAGCCTATGCTAGTTTTATGATTGCACTTGCCCCTTTTGTGTGCATATGTGTATATAAATTACGGTGCATATCCGGAGGTACTTTGAAATATTTGTAAACGCCTTCTTTCCTCTTGCATAGATGTTGCGGATGCGGTGGCATGACATTACACTACGATCATTTGCCTGTTAGATGCAGGTAGACTGTCATGCACTGATTTAGTGCATTTACGGGATTTAGTTGAAGAAGCACGTAGGAAGGGAGAAAGTTACCTTCTCAGTGGGAGAGCTTCCTTCGTTGCTTCCGATCAAACGTTGTAACTCCCGATTTGGCAGGAAGGGAATGCAGCCGAAGGAGTTAAAGGTATCTCTCTCTCTCTCTCTCTCTCTATGAGGATTGGGATGACCGAGAGGTCGGGCAAGGGATTTGATCATAGGAGTTACTTGATGTAGAAGTGGTCGGCTATGGGAGAGGGTAGAAGCGGCTACATCAGAGACCTTGGCCAATGGGTTGAGGTTCTCTGGATCGGCACAGGGACAAGGGTTTCGGAGCAGGGAGGAGCGGGTTTAGTGGAAGCTTGCGAATAGAGGAAGGGGGTTGAGACTGGCTTTGATTTGAGAGGGAAACTAAGTGGGTGCTATGGCTTGGGGCGTTGTGATGCTTGCGAGATATTTGTGACAGAGGCTTTGACTGGAGAGATCGGAGCTGTGGGAGAAGTGAAGAAGAGAGCAAAGCCTCATTTCTCCTTCCTTTTAACGATGCAAATCAGGCGATGAGGCACGCGTGAAACGACTGCAATAGCATCAAATTGCAGAGTATGGGCGACTATAGCGACGGTGATTTGCGCTGGATTTGGTACATGGATTTGGCTGAGGTATGGGTAAGGCTTGCTGGTACACATTTTTTTATTTTTATTATTTTTTTTTAAACGCAGAGGTCAACACTCAATCATCCTATATCCATAATACCATTCACCAAGCAGGCTTATCCCACTGCAATCCCATTTCCAACCCATCACTGACCAAACTGCCCTCCACTATACCCATCGACATCCTCTCATCCGATCCATCCGCCTACAGGCAACGTACGGGGTCCCTGCAATACACCATTATCACCCGTCCATATATCGCCTTCATCGTGAACACGCTATGCCAACATATGCATTATCCTTTGTCCCAACATTTTCACCTACTCAAATGTTGTCTCTGCTACCTTCAGGGCACTGCCAATTATGGACTTCCCATCTCAAAGTCCGATCTCACCCTCATGACATTCGCAGATGCAGATTGAACTGCCGACCCTCTTACTTACCGCTCCACATCCGGATATTGTGCATTCTTAGGTAGCACACTGATCTCATGGACATTTAAGAAATAGCAAACCGTGGCTCGATCCTTGGCGGAAGCGGAATATCGCTCTGTTGCAATTGCGGCAGCCGAAGTCATATGGCTCAGGAGTCTTCTCTCGAACTTCCACATTACTCAAACTAAATCGACAACACTCAAGTGTGAGAACACGTCGGCAATTGCTTTCGTCAACAACCCGGTGTTCTACGCTCTCACGAAATATATTGAGGTCGACTTCCACTTCATCAGGGACCATATTCAATCCAACAAACTCATGGTGGCAGCCATCATTACAACAGATAAGATCGCAGACATCCTTATTAAACCGCTCTCCACCTCAAGATTTCAAGCTCTTAGATCCAAACTAACAGTTACATATTTTCCACTGTCAGTTTATGGGGGCGTAAAAACCACCTGACACTAGACCACAGCTGGCGTAAGGAACGTCTCCTCTCAACAATACTTACATGCCTTGACGTTCGTTCACATGCTCCCATGCCTGGAAGTTAGCTCATAACAAACTCTGCCAATCACAGTTTCACCCTTGTATAGCACCTGCACCAGCCTTGTATAGCACCTGCACCTATAAATATACATAGCTATTACAGTAAACTGTGTACAGTCATTTACATAGAAATGACAGCTTTTCTTCTTCCTCTTTGAGACATCTTAGCTGTAGTTTTCTATTGCTGTACTGTTACTCTCTTTCACTTCAGTTAAGGATTATGTTTTAACCTAAATCTTACAGAACGGATCTCTGTTCATTATGACAAAAAACATTAATAGGTAATACAAACAATGATAAAATGATGATGAATTAAGGGTGCATACCTCTCATTAGAGTTATTGCAGTCATTGGTTGCGGCAGTTCTAATTTGGCAATCATTGTTAGATATATCTAACAAGTATTTTAATGCAGTATTAATGAACTCTCATGTTAAACGATGCATGTTTTTTTTTCCTCTATATATCATCATTCTTTATTATATTAAGGGTTCATTTGGGATGGCTTTTTTACTGTTTCTTAAATCAACATTTTAGTATAAAAATAAAAAATTTTATACTAAAAAATTGCTTTAAGAAGCAGTAAGAAAGCCATTCCAAACGAACCCTAAGATATCTGATAACTTGATCACATGCATGGTTGCCATCATATTTTTATCTAAAAGAATCGAAGTGGCATCTTAAATTACGATGATTGTTGATCAGGCCATTCCTATAAGCTGGGAGAGAAGGTAGACAGCTCCATTTTTGAAGATGATCCGGGATCACTGTCAGAATCCAGCGCTAGCTCTACATCCGAGTCTGCTAAAGAAAATCAGCCAAAAACTGTTTACCGTTGTAAGAAATGCAGAAGAATCGTTGCATTACATGAAAATGTCGTAAGTCACACACCAGGAGAAGGTGAGACCTGTTTTGAATGGCATAAGAGGAAAAGTGGAAACCCATTTAAGAGGTTTGATGAGGTTGAGTGCTCCTCTATTTTTATTGAACCTTTGAAGTGGATGACATCAGGTATATTATTTTTAATTCTTTTAGTATACCTTGAAGTCATTTTGAAATTTTAATGACAAATTTGCATAGAAAAGATCCATCCAAGAATGCTCCATTAGATCAGATATGATAGCTAAATTTCTTAGTATATGGCAGGTCAGAAGCCATGCCAATTTTTATATTAATATCATTACAAGAACATCAACATTTTACATAGGGTTGGCTTTTAATATCATTAGATAGAATTAAATTAAAGTCCTATGATAACTTTTATTTGTGGTTCTGCAGTTGAAGAGGGTGCTCTGGAAGGAAAATTATTATGCATACACTGTGAAGCACGGTTGGGTTATTTCAATTGGTCAGGTATTCAGTGCAGCTGCGGTAGTTGGATTACTCCTGCATTTCAGCTGCACAAAAGCAGAGTTGATATTTGCAGTTTGTAGTGATTTATTGTACAACAGGAACAAATGAAGCAAATGCCAGCTTTCTCGATGGCAATAATCTGCAGATTTTATGGAATCATTAGGAACTTTTAAAACTACGGACGTATAAGATATGCAATGCTTTGAACTTGAATTTGCAATCATTTGAACTTCTTGTTCTATGTCAGATCTATCATCCAGTTTTTTCTTGGAGTTATGCTCCTAAAAGCAGTGTATTCAGCAGTGATTTCCGTCAATATGAGATTGGGAAAGGATTCAGGTACGCAACTTTATTTTTGCATTTATAGCTGTACTCCTGTCACCGGTAGAAATTGATATCTGTGCTTAGTAAGAGTAAGAATGTTGTTTTTACATTTAAGAAATGTATTGTTTTTTCTATAATGCACTGAATATTTGTGGAATGTATTATACTAAGCAGTAAGTGGTCTAAATCTCTTTCTTTATATAGTCTGAATTCTGAAACTTCGTTTGGGACGGATTTTTTACTGCTTCTTGAAATAACTTTCTAGTAAAAAAAATATTTTTTGTAATAGACCTAGTGAGGGGATTGTGACTTTAGGCAATCAAGTCATTAATAAGAGTACACATTTTAGATATCTTGGATCTATTGTTCAGAGTGATGGTGAAATAGATGGGGATATTATCAGCAGAATTCAAGTTGGATGGTTGAAATGGAGGATTGCATCAAGCTTGTTGTGTGATAGAAAAGTACACCTCAAACTCAAGGAAAAATTCTATAAGATGGTGGTGAGGCCTGCACTGCTTTATGGTGCCGAATGTTGGCCATTAAAAGAGAAGCATAATACTAAGTTAAGTGTGGCAGATATGAGGATGCTCAGGTGGATGAGTGGCTTTACCCTTAGAGATAGGATATGAAATGAGCATATACGTGAAAAGGTTGGAGTAGCTCTAGTAGAAGATAAGATTAGAGAGAGTCGTCTTAGATAGTTTGGTCACATAAAAAGGAGGCATTCCAATGACCCGGTTAGGAGAGTGTAGATGTATTAGGTTTGACTTATGCTAAGAAAGGTAGAGACAGACCTAAAAAGACTTGGTTATAAAATATTAGGAATGACCTTTCTTTATTAGATTTAAACAAGAATTTGACTTTTAATAGGACACAATGGAGAAAAAGGATTCATGTAGCCGACCCCACGTATTGGGATAAAGACTTGATGTTGTTGTAAAGCTGCTTCAAGAAGCAGTAAGAAAGCCGTCTCAAATAAAGCCTGAATCATTTAAAAATATATGATCAGGTGAGCATGATCATCTTTCTTTGTATTGATGAAAATGTGTCGGGAGGCATGGCGATGAACTCAATGGTATTTGTTGGCTGAAAATAATTAAATTTTTTATTTTAATGCAGACCTTAATGATTTGATCTTTTCATAACAGCTGATATTGCTAAAACTCTATTTATTTTGGTTGTATCTGTTATTTTAGTTGTAATAGTGGTCAACTAAAATAGAAACTTCTTGCATGTTCTAGGCAACTTCTCCTTATTACATTTAATTATTTAAATGACGGAAAACGTTGATGAATGATGGAAAAGAGCCCCTTTGACATCCTCTCTCTCTCTCTCTCTCTCTCTCTCATGTTCAATTGTTCTGCTATAATTTGATCGGTGCCATAGAAGCAGATCGGTTTGGTGGTCCAATAATAGAGAAGCATGACAACATTGGCTTTGAGTATCACAAAGATAAATTCTTCTGTTGTTGTAGTAGGATAAATGTTTGATATTGAATATGCATATTGATACACAATTTTGAATTTATATATATTATTGAGCAGAGTGCTATTGAACATGATCTTTTTTGAAAGACCTAGCTAGCCTGGAGCAAGATAATGCAGAAAATATGGTAATAACAATTTAATTAAATGGTTTTTAATGGATGCATTAATATGGGATGAAAAAGATGAAGAAAAATTAAATTTATATTTATTAAATTGCATAAAATGTTTTCATGCCTCTTCTGAACTTGCAACCCCCATCCTTAATTTGACATTGTTTAGGTCATTGGATTGACCTTGTCCACTTATGGCTGTCATTGAGGAGAGATTATTATGTGTGGAGACCGGACACAGAGACTCGTTCGGTTTTTATCTCTATGAACAGTAAAAGTGCAATCAAAGCATAGTTATTGTTCATCACTGGGCTTTTACTGTTCACAGAGATAAAATCGAATGATTTTCTATGTCCGGTCTATGCCCGTAATATCTCTTGTCATTGATTGAGATTGTTGGTGTAGTTTGGTTTGAATTTTCTTTTTTTGCAGCATTTCTTAGGCTTTATTAGTGGGTCCTTTTGTGTTGCTAAACATTTTTTTTTATGGTCCATTCATTAATTCATTTGTATTTTTTGTTGTAATGGTTAAAATTTATTATTATTTGTCATTTTATTTTTTGAGTGACATTGCTTGCCTCTATTGTAGATGAGGATGGTTCTAATGTAAAGGTGTATCATAATGCTTACATGTTGAAGACAATTTTTTTATTATTTTATTTTTCAAATTGCAATCATAATTTTTATTTGGTCATTATTTTTTTTTTACTTAAAAAAAAAAATTGTATTAGAAAGTTATTTTCTACTAAAATTATAATAAATTATTTTCTTTATAGCAAATTTATAAAGCCTATTGGGAAGAAAAGTATGGAAGGGTTAATTAGGTTAAAATTTAAGGTGATTTGTTACATAATTTTTTTTTTAAAAATAATTTCATGAAATTTGAGTGCTTTGAATATGAAAATAAGAGAATTGGGGGACATTATGATAAGAGGAAAAAATAATTATTATTCTTTGTTTATAACTAATCATCTGAAAAGGAGAAAAATCTAAAGCTACTGAGGAAGGTTTAAAGGTATTTTTTCAAGAAGATTGCTAAAAGAAATAAAATATTAAGATTTTATTTGAGCCAATTTAATGGGAGATAAGCTAATTAGTTTCATTAGGGGCTATTTGGTTGATTGAAAAAAAAAATGTAATATTAAAAAAGTGTAGTGTAAAAGGAATATGTTGAAGTTTTTTTGGATGAATGTAAAATAAATGTCATTGAATGATGTTTTTTGTTTGGTTAGAAGTAATGAATATAGAGTGAAGTATTAAATGGTGACAATCGGAGGCGGCATGTGTTAGTGGCCTGCGGTGGCCACCAACGACGATCGGTGGTGGCTGGTGACGTTCGGTTGTGGTTGCGGGCGAAGGAGGTGGCCAATGACAGTATGGTCGATAGTTGGTAGCCAACGGAGGCGGTCGGCATGCAACGAGCAGTGGTCAAGCAAGCTTTTGATGTAAATGATTACTCAAAATTAAAGGAGTTTGATTTACAATCAAAATGAACTATTTCACTTTACATTATATATACTATACTTTGAATTATTTTGTATTATAATCAAACACCAACATTTTAAATTATAGCATAAACATATTTAATAAGTTGTGAAGGAGATGTGTTTGATGGGAAGGGGTCGAAAGCGTTGTGGTGGAAAATGATGAAATTCTATTACGGGTTATAAAAAAATTTTGAGAAAGTTATTAGTGTAGCAAGATTAGTGATGAGTAGAGAAAGATTTACAAGATAGAGAAAAGGAGATTGATAGAATTTTTAAGGTAAGAGATAAGAAATTTAGGGATTAAAAAATAAATAAAGATAACAAAATCTTTTTTAAAATTAAAAAAAAAACGTGATAATAATATTTTAAGAGATACTAAACGAGGTATTTATAATAGGAACATTTTTTTGAAGAAGATAATAGTATAATAAAATATATTATACATAAATCTAAAAAATGAAGTGAAATTAACTTAAAAGAAGATGCATATATGTAATGCTTTAGGTGTAATTAAGATGATCATTGACATTTTTATATTTGAACATATATGCATTTGTCTTGGAATGTTTTGTATGAATGCCAAAATTTACTTGGGTTATGAATTAGGTCATGAGAGTTTACTTGCATGATCTGAAAATATGGAATTTTCGCTTGAGGCATCACGACATTGAGCTCTTTGTATTTTTGGCTAATTAATTCAAGGAGGTGGTGTTGGGGGGCATGCTGTGGGCTCTTAGAGGGAGCGCTACAAGGCACACAAGTTTGAGTGTCACAAAGCTAGGTTTGAATTTTATATTTAAAATATATTTTTCTACTATTTGAATTCATTTCTTTCCCTTGAGCCTACTGGATGGAGAGATATAAAGGAGAGTTTTTAGACAGAGAGTCGATTTTGGTCCATTTTAAGCTAACAACCCAATTCTGAAAGTTGCATGATTTGAGGTAGGTTGTATTTTGCATGTTTCAGTTTTCAAAAATGAGAATTTTTTTTATTTAGTTTATAATTTCTTATTGTAAATACGGGGATAATTCTATAATCACTAAATTTTCAATGCGTAATTTTTTTGTATGTTATATATACACTAATTTTGAATATTTACTTATTTTTCTGAAAATTTTATATTAAGGGTTTTGGAAAGTGTATTATTTTAAGTATTTGAAAAATAGTTCTTAACCCTAAAAATAATGTTATAGTATAATTATATTTTCAAAATATTATTCTGAGTAATCTCTCATAATTTAATTATATTTTGAAATAGTAAATTTATGCACAATAGTATATTTTGTTACTACCATTAAAACATTCTGGTAAATTCTGAAATGAATTTATTTATATTTCATTTATTGCATTGTCATGTATTATATTATTATCTGATTGAAATGTGTGATTGTGAAGAGATTTGGTGTGTGTGGAGGAAGTTCTATTCTAGTGTTAAATGCACATTTTGGCGTTGTATGCACACTTTATTCTAGTGCTGTATGCACATTTTATTCCGATGCTATGAATTGTGAGTCATAAATGTTTGTTTCCTGATATGCTAGCATGAGAGTCATAAGGGTCTGAATTCTTTGAATTTTGTTTTAATGGGAGGTATAAATAGCTACGAAAAATCAATTACTTTTTTCTCTGATATATAAAGTACTTGCTTATTTATTTCCTTATATTGCTTTTTAAAGTTTTGATAACTACAAGCACTACTGTTTTGTATAGTGGTTATTACAAATTGCTTTTCAAACTCATTTGAATGTTAATTAAATGAATTATTTGGAAATTAAGCTTGGCAAGTACAAGCTGCTGAGTTGTATTGGCTTCTAAGTTTATCTGCATTTCTTTTTTAGGGTATAGGAAAGAAAAATAACTAGTTGAGTAATTGAGTTAGGATTTGATTTGTTCGAGTCTGTATAGGCTTTTTTTTTTTTACAGTTATGATTAATTATTTAAATTGCTCTGTTATATGTCCTAATATGTAGTTGTACACTGTAATGTAAGTGTTGTATATATATCAATATAAGAAATAAAAAAGGAACTTTGTGGATGCGTTCTTTATTATATACTACAAGTTATTAGCAGCTCTATAGTCTATTGTTTGTTGTAAGTTTAATTGAAAGAAGAAAATATGAAATTCTTTTCAAAACTCTAATGTTGGGTTTGACCTCTTGCAAGTCAACATGATAAAACTTGTTCCTACATTGGGTATTATCGGGTTGGGTTGTGACATGTCGTCATTGAATATGTGCACTGCCTCTGACTTCCACTTATATTTATTCCATCTACGCCACTCACAAATCTTTAACTAGACATTTTAGATTCTACAAATCTTTGTTTATATGCCTGCCTAAACTAGTTTGTCCTAGATATTGACCTCTCCCCATATCCTCTTTGAGGGCAATCCATCATCATATGTTCGTATTACCACATCTAAAACACAGTCCTATAATTACATAGCACTGTCATGTATCTTTCCTACCACATCGATGATACTCTAGTACACTACTAATTGGTACCATAAGTCTTCTCCTGACATCAATAAATCTTCTATTTTTCTTGCTACCATCTTCTCAAGTCATTTTTTCATTTGGTCTCTTTCTACTCATGTCTTGTCTGAACTTAGGAATAACCAAATTATTTTCTACTAATCACGCTCTCTATACTAACTCAGAAAACTCTTGAATTCTCAAAGGTATAAGTGGATGTCTCAGCTCATCTTTCAATCCCCGTACGAACTAGTAACACTTCTCCTTAGTAGTACTGATCAGTTAAGGTGCATACCTGACCAATGTAATAAACTCAGCTTTGCACTATATAACTACCCTATTTCTCTCGTTGTTGTATTATCCCCCATATTTCAACCTCACCCTTAAATAAGAACACTACAAGTGGTATTTTCTTGTTCTTTAGGCACTACATGCTATAAAAAATTTTCTCTATCCTCAACAGCTAGTCTTCTGTTACTTATGGGTTGATAGCTCCCTTAAATAGTAGGGGCTTAGCTTATGAAACATTTATAGATGCATATCTTCCTCAATCTCCTTGTTCTGAGTTTGTCTATTGTGAGCTATTAAATTGACAAAATACATCATACTATCTAAACTCATTAGAGCTAATGTACTATATTCATTTGGTGCTTCATTTCCAAATAGGTTCTTCACATTTGATATAGTTCTCTTTCCTATCAAATTATAATTTAATCATACATATGCTTGTAATTACAAATGCAAATGAATGCACCTAAGAACTACCAAATTTCTACCAATCTCAATCAATTCATACAGCTCTTGTTATAATCTAATTTTTCCAAGAACAATTGCTCTGATATCAAATTTGTAACCCCTTAAGACCTAAATTTGGAATAATTATTTGTTTCATTTCTTAATCTATCAGAGCCACTATTCATTCATTTATATAAATAGTCAAGCAAAACTAATTATAAATCATAGATCAAAATATTTCTATAATCATTCATCAAAATTCAAGCTATAATTAGGAGTTTAATCACTACATCTAATAGTCAATACTCTTAAATACCTGATTATAAAAGAATAAATTTGACAACTCAATAGGTTATCAGAATCTACAACTATCATTATTGTAAGACAATAGAAGTAGTATGCATATTATCATTCGATCCATATCAATATGAACATATAACTATAATATTATGTAGCAAACAATATAAACAAGATCTTTTCATATGATTAATATAAATCAATAAAAGCTTTGTAGTTTAGATTCAGTGATCAATAATCATTTAAAGTTAATAGTTTTTTCATTCCTATACTCATGTCCAGTACAATGTAGCGTGTATGTTATGAATCTATGCATGCCAATAAAGTATACTTCTTTCTGTTATATATGTCATTTTATGTACATCAGTATACATATGATATAGTAAGATAGTAAGCATATGTTTTATATATGTCGTGTGATATCAAGTATCAATACATGTCATGTATGAATGCAACGAGCCATGAATATTATATATTTATACCTATCATATATTTTTGTATTAGTCTTATCAATCATATCAGTCTTGTCCATGCTTGTTAGTCATATCATGTACCATATTCATATAATATTATATTATATCACTTTAGCATTTTATCAGGTATGTTTATATATATGCATATGCAAGCAAGATAAGATATCTAGTTACACATGAAGATTTTCTTATATTCAATCCTATAGGCCAATTTTTTAAAAATCAGTCTTAATTATATCAGTGTTGTTACCAGGAATCAATATCATATCACATATCACAAGTCAGGTGGCTTTTATATAAGTTGTCATTTCCTACCCATTGGTATATCATATCATATCAATCAGTTCTCTTATGCTCTCCTTTTCATATCACTTTGGATTACAGTATAAAATTTATTTAAAGGAAATCTTATTGGCTCTCCTTCAAATACATGATAATATATCTCTAACCAATATGAATCAATCAATCATTTTCAGTCAAACTTTCTTGCTTTTACACACATTTCATAACAAATTATTCAGATAACAAATACTAGATACAAATCATATGTGATGCTCATAACATATAAATCTATTCAATATACTCATAATTATATATGTAATATGCCAAACATATATATACTTGACTAAATAAATAATAAATGTATACATATCATGTATTTCATGTCCAATGTAGTATGCTGATGCTTGGTTTTTTTATATTCAATGTTATACCATTCATTTCAAATAAAATGATATATGCGTAAAGTTAACTAGTGAAATTTCAATGCAAATCAATCAAAATATTCAATGTGATGATATTTACCACATATTAAAAGTTATATAATGAAAAATCACTATAACAAGAGATATTATATTTTTGATCAAATTTAGAATGGAGAAAATAAACAAAACATGATGTCATTAAAAATAAATGTATCCTAATATTTTTTGCAATGGGAGTGATAAAAAGATAAACCTGTTTTTTTATTTTCTCTCTCCTCTTTCCTCCTATCTCTTCCTTCTCTCCTATTCTCTTTCGATCAAGCAAAGAAAATGGGGGATGAGGAAATGGCTGGGTGAGGGTTTCAGTAAATAGTTTTAAAAATTAAATATGTAAAAATAATTTTTCTAGCCAACCGCCATGACACCTAAGACCCTAGTGCTGCTGTTATCCCTTATTTCCCCAAAAAAACTGAGTACTCAATGTCGCGGCGCCACTCAGCTTAGTGTTGCAATGCCATTCAGCCAAAATTTCTTCATTTTTAATTCATTTATAAAATTTGGGTTATTACCCGATCAGTCCTTAACTTTCAATTATCATTACCTAAGGGGTACACCTTTTGTACATAGAGGTCCAAATACTGCCTCCAAGGACTCGGTTCTAAATCTGGAGGACTCACCCACACAGACTTGTCTTTGTAACTATCTTAAGGCAAGCCGAGTACACTTGCCATAGAATTGAAGGCCATATTAGAGATAGACAATTATGCACGCACCTACTAGTTAACACAACATGTTTTATACAATATGCAAATACTTTTGTTGGTGTTTCCTTTTTTGTTGTCATCTCATCCCTATAATAATTTTGGATTTAGCATGTAGTTCTGCGGCGCTGGGTTAGAGCGCTGCGGTGCTAGGCCACTAATAATGTTTATATATATTTTATTTTGAATCCTAAGCACTAAAGCATCCTAGCACCTCCATCTCCCCCATTTATGCTTGGCTTGTTGTAGAGGAAGAGATGGGAAGGGAGAGGAAGAGGAGAGATGGAAAAGAGAGAAAGCTATGTTTTAGTCATTTTCTTATGTTGCTTTAGTTAGAAAAAAATATTCTAATCATTGAAAGTAACACATATCTCACTTTAATTTTCAATGATTTTGAGCTTGATGAATTTAATCTATCATAAATTGATAAAAAAATATTTTCTCTTAATTCATCGCACTTCTATCATGTAACTTTTCTGTACTTTATGAATATTTTGACTGTAATATTATTGAATTCTATTGATTAAAATGAAAGTTATTATTTTCTAAAGCTATAGATTAATATATAAATTTTCTCATATTTTATAAATTTAAGAATTTTATGTTGCATTTCATGCATAAAAGAGTGATTGATATAAGATAAATATATCATTTGTATGTAAGCAAGAAAGACTAGTTGTTAACACTATAATTTATATGAGTTGACTGTTAAAACATAATACCCTGTCCAAAATGGTGGGTCGATGGGCTTTACTTAAAGAAGTTTTGTGGCGTTATTCCGGTTGTAGCCTATAACTGATGGCTGATTACATAGATAGATAGATGGTAACGACTCTCAATGATTATTGAAAGCCACTTGTAATAATAATAATGATAAAGACGTTATAATGTTAATGATAATGATAATACGTACATTTGAAAGAATGAAAACACAATATTAAAGCTGGATGCCATGCATTGCTGAATCATATACTAATGTATACATACATTGATAGTATTGATAGATAGATTTGTAATGTGTGTGCATATATAGCACATGAATGGTTACATGTGCTGATTTTATAATAGATAATTGATAAGATAGATAAGATTGATGATATGACACATGCAGTTAATGATTTACAGTATTGATTTATTGATTACCGTTGTAATTACATTCATGCACATGTTATTAATATATGGATTTAAGCGTTATGATATTTACTTTCATTATTGATTATATTAAATCATACTAGTGATGACTGATCGTTGATGTTATTGAACTCTATTGATTAAGATGAACATGCATATTGACTCCTTAAATTTTATATTGAAAGATTTAGTTTGGGTTCTATTGGACTTTATAAACTCATTATGTTATTTTATTAATTTCGGATTAGGGAATGGGTCATGACTTTGTGGAGTGAGGTGAATTGTGATCTTAAAATTTCTTCATTTGTTTTGTATTTTTATTTTATTCTTTTGTAGTGATGAGCTATTGATAGCATTATTGATTTTTAGTGAACTTTTAACTATTTTATATATATGATTTTAGAGAATGAATATAGTGAAATATTTTAATGTGTAGGATATTCATTTGCTTTTGCTGGATAGATTGATTTATAATGATAATTTGTAGGAGCTTTGGTAGATGAATAAAAAGATAAATTAGACAATTCTTCCAATTTGATTTTGGGGCATGACACGTTGACTAATCGATTAAGGGTGCATCTATCATTGCACCTAGTGTGTGCAAAGTTTGAAGTTTGGCAAGGCAGCTCATATTATTGATGAACTACCAAAGTAGCTCGCCTTGGGGATTTAATTAAACTAAGGCATGCTATCTTAATCTTATTAAGGCTTTGTTTGGAACAACTTTCTTACCGCTTCTTAAAACAATTTTCTAGTATAAAAATTAAAAATTTTGTACTTAAAAGTTGCTTTAAGAAGCAATAAGAAAACCGTCCCAAACGAAATCTAAATCTAAAAAAACTTCTAAAAGTGGTTTGAAATTAAATTGCCATTTTTTATTTTCAAAAGACAAAAATTAAAAGATTTTTCAAAATGTTGGCATTGCATGCAACCAAAATAGTGAATTTGGTATTGAAAATTAATTTAATGTGACATGTCTTATGTATATTCCTGATTAGTCATATGAGATATGAATATGATAAACTAATTAAGATTATCAAATGAACAATCACCCAATGATGATCTTGAAAATTTCTCTATCATAACAACATACTAATCCTAAAATTAGGGAATATACATATCTAATTAATTATGGGTTAACTCAAACTACATGCAAATGCAAATGTATATTAATATGAGAGGAAAATGATTGAAACTATCAATCAACTAATTGAAAGATTCAAATATTTAAATGTGTTACAATTACTTGAAAAATAAAAGATTCTAAGTATTAAAGCAGAACTCTTGTTGGTTGAGAGATTCGACAATCAATTAAAAGGTATTGGATTCAAGTCTTTGTATACGTGATGTGTGTGCGAGTTTGCCTTAATTGGCCTAGAATTCTATGTACAAGTGTTCTAATATAAGATTTTTTTCTTAGAATAAATTAATTTATTTAGATGAAATTAATTTTGGTTATTATGGAATTTCAAAGTAATTTTGATATGTACAACAAGTTTCTATCATTAAGAAATTTAAAATTCCTTAAAATTAAAATTTTATTGTTTTAAAACTAATATTAAAAGTTTTTAAAATTTAAGATTAAGAACTAACTTCAAGAGCATGTTAAAATTCAAAATCAATGGTTAAGTCCTTTTATTTCTTAATTAATTTAAGTAATTATGAAAAAAAATAAGATTTTAATTAAAAAGTTTAGGGAATTAACCAATCTGCAATCAAAGCAGATTAATTAATATGCCAAAAAACCTTAATCAAATCTATACATTCCGAAATATTTAAGCATTTTTTTTTTATAATTCATTTGCAATCTTTACAATTAACACCGAAATTGTAGAGTTATGAAAAATTCCAAACAAATAAAAAAAGTTTTCAAAATGCAAGTGAAGATAAGAAAAACCAGTAAATGCATTTTATAATTCAAATTGAATTGTTTGAATAACCCAAATTTTCTCAAACCTATTAAAGCTATTTTTTATTTAAAAATTAAAGTAATGAATATTTTAATAATAAAAATTAATAATGCTGCTTAACTAACTTCAAAATTTTAGGGCAAGATAAATGCAATGCAAATTTCTTGTGATTATTATCTTATAGCTAAATGGTTATGATATGCAATTAAGTTGATATGATTAAAAAATAAATCTTATTAAAAAACAAATAATAAAGATGCACCAAAAGTCCAAAATGAAATAAAGTGGAAGGAAGCTCTAAGTTAATATGAAGCTCATTTTTTTTTTTTTTAGAATGGGGGTATCTACCCGCTATTATCTCTTTAGGAGGCATTTGATAACATATATAATTATTTGGCTGACCTAGAAGAGGCACCAACCCCACTGGTTGTCGTTCGAGAGGATTTGAGCACGGGTTGGGGGTACCCAAATGCACTTGCCCACTAACCAAGATAAGCATCGGTGGATATGCAACTCATTTTGATATGTTGGATTTTTTTGTGAAAGATGCATAAAGCAATAACATTAAAATGAAAAGCACCTAATACAAACTAATAGCATCACATTCCTCCTTCAACAATAGAAAAAGGGAAGGAGGAATATGTTCCATACTAATATCATCCCAAGCAAAATCCCCATTAAGAGCATAGTTAGCACATGTGTCCGCTAACTTATTGCACTCCATGCTAACATAATTGAAAATAACAAAATTAAATTCTTTGTCAAAAGAAAAAAAATCGTACATCAACCTCCGGTTTATGCATCACCATCTTCTTGATATTATTTTGAATGCTTTTAATAACATTTGCATTATCTCCTTCAATGATAATACCTTTATATTGAGCGATCCAATCCTTGATAATACCTTGTAAAGAGAAAATAGCATCCAATTCAAGCCGAGCAATATCCCAATGAATACATTTGTATCCAAAAGCAAAAAGAAACCTTCCTTGATGATTTCGGCAAATAGCTCCAATTCCAGCTTTAAAAGAAGATAACAAAGAAGCATCAACGTTGATTTTGATCCAGTCGGGTGGTGGAGGATGCCAACACTTATTAGACAACCGAGATGGTTTATTAACATCCCATAAGCCCAATTTATTTCTATTGGAAATAGAAATAGAAGTCATACTAAGAGCATTGGAAGCAATATTTAGATTGATATTTTGATATGTTGGTTATAAGTCTTAGCTTTGAAGTTTTATATGTGATTTATATATGAATTTGAGTGGGAAAAAAAAAACTCCAAATCAATATCAAATTAGATGCTTTCCACAATGGATCCATGGTGATTATGACCGACCTACTTTTCAACGAAGAGAAGGGCAATTGAGAAGACGAGACAAACTTGGCCAACTCAACATCGCCTTGCTCTCATCCGAGCTCCCATCTTCCTCCACCGCGGCCTCCGCCACCAATTTTGCGGCCGTCTCCATCATCCTTTGATTCCGCATCACCTCTCTCACCTTATTCCCAATCTCCTCGGCCGCCACCACCCCTTCCTCCGCCTCCCACACCCAGTGCTCCGGCCAAACCCCGACGCCTCTCCTCGCTACCACCGCCGCATTCACCCTCTGATCCGCCGTCCTCGGCCACGCGAGCACTGTCACCCCAGTCGCCACGGCCTCCATCACTGAATTCCAACCGCAGTGGCTCAAGAATCCGGCCACAGCCCGGTGACTGAGAACCACCACCTGCTCAACCCACTCCCTTACCACTAATCCCCTTCCTTCCATTCTCCCCAAATATCCTTTTCCAACCAACTCCTCTATCTCCCCTGTTTCCTCTCTGTCCACTTTCGTGCTCTTCACCACCCAGAGGAACCGGCAACCGCTCATCTCCAGCCCAGCCCCCAATTCTCTGATTTGCTCCGTCGGCAGCGCTGTCCGGCTGCCGAAGCTAACATACATCACCGACCTCTCTGGCTGTTCGTCGAGCCATCGCATTGCCTGTGAGGCCCCAGGTGGCTGCTTTTCAGCTAGATTCCCCAACAGAGGCAACGGACCGACTGCTATTACCGGCGGAGGCCGGGGACGATTTGGCCGGAATTGAACGCGGTGAGTACTTCGGTCTCCAATGCAGGAAAGGTATTGATCAGGATGCCTTGGGACAGAGGAAGCGCCAGGCTGTTATCGACCAATTGGGTCGTGAAGAGGTTGGTCGGGTCGCGCAGGGGCGGTGGGAGGGAGGAATTTGGAATCTTGAGGACGCCGGCGATGTTAAAGTCAGCGGAAGAGAGGGATAACGAGGGGATGGTGGAATAGAGGGCGAACATGGAAGCATAGGAGGTGAAGAGGAGGAAGCAGGGGATGTTGGCGGCAGAGGCAACGGGGACGAAAGTGGAGGTGATGGAGACATCGATGATTAGGGCGGAGAAGGAGGTTCCGGTAACGGAGAGAAGAGGAGGGAGAAGGTGGGCGGAGCGGCGTAGGGCTTCGTAGTGGAGATAGAAGGGGTCGGACGAAGGGGGGAAGTGGGAAGCGTCGAGAGGGGCGAGGGGAAAGTCGAGTATGGGGATGGAAGAGGGAAGGGAAGAAAGGAGGTGGGATTCGGCTGCAGAGACTGTGGGGCGGGCTGCGAGGATGGAGACAGCGATCCGGCGGATGGAGAGGGCGGTGGCGAGGCGGACGAAGGGAACGAGGTGACCCATGCCGGCGCTTGGTATGAGGAGGATGTGAGGGAGGCTGTCGGCGGAGGAGAACGGCTGAGATGGCTGTGACATTGTGGCGGCTCCGGATCGTGGCGGAGTTAAGTGACGGCAAGGAGGGTTAGCATTTTACTACGGCGGTGGCGAGGCGGTCGAAGGGAACGAGGTGACCCATGCCGGCGCTTGGTATGAGGAGGATGTGAGGGAGGCTGTCGGCGGAGGAGAACGGCTGAGATGGCTGTGACATTGTGGCGGCTCCGGATCGTGGCGGAGTTAAGTGACGGCAAGGAGGGTTAGCATTTTACTACATTTAGGCCTCTGAAGTCCTCGAAGTGCTCTAGGTAATCAGCACGTGGTACGGTCTTAGCAAATTAAATAAAATTTTATTAAGGTTAAAATATTACTTTGGCTTCCTTGGAACGACTTTCTTACTGTTTTTTTTAAAATAATTTTTAGTAAAAAAAATAAAAAAATGTATACTTTAAAACAGTTTAAAGAATCAATAATAAAGTCTTCCAAACTAAGTCTTTGTTAATTTGGTTTGAAAAGGCGTATAAGATATATATATATATATATATA
>NW_021319292.1:466304-486129 GCF_001605985.2 Dendrobium catenatum | reverse complement strand
TATATATATATATATATATATATATAAATTATACATTTTTACTTATAAGTTTGCCCCCGCCTGAAAATTAAGGCTGGTTCTGCCCCTGCTCACATGCATTTCGATGCATTCAATCATATTTGCTCAACTCGCTTGCGAGGGGTCCCTTTAGGATGTGGCTATCTAAGTTTAGTCAAGACTATGTCATTGGGTTTCCACCTAGAGAGATCCTATAGGGTTCTATTCTAAGGTAGGAAAGTTTAATGGGTAGGAGAAAATGATAGAAAGCTTTGGCCTCATATGAAAAAGAGGTCAAGAACTAGTAATATTTAATATTAATATTAATCTATTAGCTTTTTTAACTTTTCTTATCTTTTATTGATATGCTTAGGATTTATAAACAAATTTTAAATTAAAATTTTATTTACTAATTTAATAACTTACATTCTCTTACAGGCAAATTATTGAAATTAATAGACACTATAATTTATATGAATAAATATTCCATTCATTCAAAAAATTAAATAGATTCGAGAGAAGATTAAATAGATTGATAGTTTAGAAGTTAAATAATGATATTCATATAGGAGTCATACTAGAAATGATGTAAATATGATTATAGTTAAGAGTTTGAAGGATAATATTATATAAATTAATAAAATTGGAGATATAATTATAACTTTAAAGATTATTGTTGATGCTAAGATTGTTAATATTATAAAAATATATGTTTCTCAAGTAGGTTTGGATATGAATTCAAAATTAAAATTTTGGAAAATGACTTAGAAGAATTAATACAAAAGATATCTATTAAAAAAATAATTTTTATTAGAGGAGATTGAAATTGATATATTGGTAGAGAGATAGAATATTTTAAAAGCTTTCATGATGGCTATGAGTTTAGAGCCACTAATGAAGATAATAAAATCATATTAAATTTTTTCTAGCTTATGATTTTATAATTACTAACATCTTAGTTAAGAAAAGAAAGAAGAATCTCATCAGCTATATCATGAATGGATATAATAAAATTTAGATTGATTATTTTTATAAGAAAAATAGATCATTTAGATTATAAAGATTGTAAAGTTATTTTGAGTGAAAGTTTATGCACTCAACATCACTTATTAGTTTTGAGCTTTAAGAAGAAATGATGGAATATGATAAATAAAATAAAATATTATCAAATATTTAGATGAGGGCATTTAAATAATACTAACAAAAATATTTTGAGAGTAAGATTAAAGATTTTAATATTTTAACTGTAAATGAGAAAGCTAATGTTATGTGAAAAAAATAGCTAATAATATTAAGAATATTACAAAGGATGTGCTTCAAGTATCAAAAGGAATAGCTTGCAATAGTTAAAATAGTTTGTGGTGATATCAATGTGCAAAAAAAGATAAAAAATAAAAAATTTGTCAAAAAAATTAATTTAGATGTACAAACTCAAAAAAAAAAAAAAAAAGGGTAAGGAGACTAAGAAAGTAATATGCGATACAAAGAGTTTAGCTTTTATTTATTTATATAATAGATTGAGTATTAATGAGGGTAAAAATTGTATGTATAAGTTAGCCAATGAAAGAAATAGGAGAAATAAGGATTTGGTTAAAGAGAAGTGTATGAAGGATGAAAAAAAAAAAATCTTTATTATAAGAGGGTATTCTACAAAAGTGGACAAAATAATTGATAAGTTTTTCAATGAAGATTGTGAGAATACGATTGCTTTAGTGACCTTAGCACCTTAAATGAAAATATTGATTTTTATTTTTATCGGCGTATTAGTAAAACTAAAGTTAGAAAGGTTTTAAAAAAATAAAGTGTGAAAACTTTGTTGGACCTAATAATATTCTAATAGAGGTGTGGTTGAAGAAATTTCTTGGCTTTCGAAAAATTTTAATATTATTTTGATTACTAAAATGATGCGAGATGTGTGGAGAGGGAGTGTAGATTTCTTTTTTATGAATAAATGTAATACAAAAGAATATGTGAATTATAGAGGAACTAAGTTAATGTGTCATACTTTAAAATTATAGGAGAAAGTTAATGAGCATAGGTTACAACATTATACTACTGTTTCTCAAAATCATTAAGATGCACAAGCAATTTACAAAACCTAATAAGGATTGAATCTTGATAAATCTTTTAAAAGAATATAAAATTTTCTTAAAGAAATGAGAATAAAAAGATATATATCACTTGATCAAAATCTTTTCAAAACAAAGAAGAGGACGTTCTTAGATCTATATCATTGTTTATCATGTTTCTTGCCTGAAATAACTGACCAAAAATTGAAGCCCTGGCTTCGAAATCACCCTCAAGAACTTTCAAAGCTAAAGGAGGAACGTATAGCTCTTCCTATCTCGATTTCACTAGCAATTAATCACAAGGTAAGGATGAGCTCTAGCTTTGGCCCCCTTCCCCTTCTCCCTCTCTTTCACTTGGTTCGCTTCTCACATGAGCCACTCAATCCACTGCTTCATTCGCCTCTCACAAAACACACTCAACTAGCCATCGTTCCCACCTATTTAAATAAAGAAAAAATAAAATACAAAAATAAGCTACACCAATGGCTATAATACAAAATTATACAGGAGAGAAACATATTAGATTTAAAAAATTGGTTTTGAAAGTACAAAATGATAATACAAATTAAAAAACTTAGTTACAACTAATATCTGATTCATAAATTTATTAGCAATTTAATTAACACTTACAATATTCCTTAATGCTACACTAAACCACTACAAGAAAATCTATTCTTACTGTCACTTTCCGACGGAAAACATACGCCGAAAAAAGTGGAAGCTTAACGAGCAGAAAATACACTGGTAATTTTATGTCTGTATTTCCGACGCAATTTTCGCCATTAATGTACCGGCGTATATTCCGACGGTGATTTCATTATTATATAAAATATTCAGGCGGAATCACCGGCGTAAATTGCAACAGTTTACTTAAACTCAACGACTATTTTTGACGTATTATCCACCGGTATTATTACCGATGGATAATCCACAAGAGATTTTGACGGAAAGAGCTCTATTTCGGACCCTCCGCCGTCTTTCTTCTCATTTATTTTCCTCTTCTCAGTTCGCTCCGCTCATGTCTGAGAGCTGCCTTGAACACATCCGCTATTATGATCGGTTCCTCGCTGACGCTCACCGTTGAGCTTGCCCACGTTCACTGTTGTCCGTTGCATAAAGTTGCAGCCTCTGTTTTGTGCGTTACCACCATCCCATTATGTGTGTGACCTTCCTCCGGTAAGAGAATGTACCTTGGCGTAAACTTTTTTGCTTTAGTTATGGATGTTCTCACTAGACATTTGCAAGATAATATACCTTGGTCTATGCTTTTTTTCTTTAGTTATGGATGTTCTCCCTAGACATTTGCAAGAGAATGTACCTTGGTGTATACTTTTTGCTTTAGTTATGGATGTTCTCACTAGACATTTGCAAGAGAATGTACCTTAGTGTATTTTGTTGATGATATTCTTATTGTTGATAATAGTAGAAAGGGAGTTGACGAAGGTAAACTTGAATTATGTTAGTCAACCTTTGAGTCTAAAGATTTTTGCAGAAGTAAATCTAAAACTTAATATATAGTGTAATTTTAATAGTGATAGACATACTGAGGGGATTGTGACTTTTGGAGATCAGGTCATTAATAAAGTACACATTTTTTATATCTTTGTTCTATTTATGGTGAAATAGATGGGGATATTATCAGTAGAATTCAAGTTGGATGGTTGAATTGGAGGAATGCAGTGGGCCTTTTTGTGTAATAGAAAAGTCCTCCTCAAATTAAAGGGAAAATTATATAAGATGTTGGTGAGACTTGCAATGCTTTATAATGCAGACTATTGGCCATTAAATGATAAGCATAATATTAAATTGAGTGTTGTAGAGATGGGGATGCTCAGGTGAATGAGTAGTGGATTTACACTTATAGACAAGATACGAAATGAGCATATATATGAGAAGATTGGAGTAGCTCCAACCTAAGATAAGATTAGAGAGCGTCACCTTGGATGGTTTTGTCACATAAAATGATGACCTTCCGAGCATGCTATGACTAATTGTATTTCCCCGAAACGGAGGCTTTCGGATTTTTCATTGACATGGGACTTATGTGAAATTAAAATTATATTATTCTCCTTCAATAAAAGTTACAACAATACATAATATATCCATATTATATGTAGGTTATATTTTGGATATCATAACTTTAAGAAGTTTGATGTATAACCAATTAGCACAAAGATGAAAACATTAACGAATGAGTTCATTAAAGGGGTAAATTTTTTCATTCAGACATATTCTCAACTTTTCGGCTTTATCTAAGTTGAAAAGTTTCGTTGCCCATATTCTAAACATAAAAATCAAGTGCCCATAAGCCCAAATGTTGTAACTGTTGATCTATACAGTAAAGACATCATGCCAAAATATTGGTATTGGACTTCTCATGTTGAGTATGAGCCACATTTTGATTCTTGATGCAGCCCGTCGATAAGTTTTAATATAGTTGAGGAAGAAAATATTCAACCTAATCTTGAGGACTTAGTTCTTGATGCAACTGGAGCACAATTTGAATAATATATAGAAGAGTCACCGAATAAGGAGGCATATAATTTTTATAATTTGTTACATGCCTTCCAACAATCAATATGGAAGGGGTACACCACTCACTCAGAGTTATCCATTGTTATTAAGATGTTAAGCATCAAGGCAGAATATAATGTCCTTTGTGAATATTTTAATCAATTCATTAGTCTGCTTAAGAAAATCAACCCAACAAATAGCATAATTCCTGCATATTTATATCGAAATAAGAAGTTAGTTTTCAAACATAGTTGACAAACATAAAGATAGATTATTATGTCAATGAATGCATGTTATTCTATATAGATGATCAATCAGATATTGTATACCGTTACTACAATGCACCAAAATTTAAACAAAAATCTGTCATGAAAGAAAGCTGAAGTAAGTACCAATCAATATGATATTTTATTTATCCATAATTCCTAGACTACAATGATCATATACATCCATGAGATCTGCTGCACTTATGAGATGACATAATAAACACATCTCACAAGAATATTTTATTACACAACCATAATAAATAGATGCCTTGAAACACTTTGATCTTACACATCCCACCTTCATCACAAAATTAAGAAATATAAAATTAGGTTTATGCACAGATGATTTTACTGCATTTAGCCTGTCTTCTTCACATTACTCATTTTGGCCCGTGATACACACCCTATACAATCCTCCCCTAGAGTTGTGTGTGACTACTCATTTCATATTTTTGATGCTTATCATTTTAGGGCCACGTAATTCAGAAGCAAAGATTGATGTCACTACAAGAAAATCACCAATTTTCGATGGAATTTTCCGGCGTCCACTTTTCCAGCGGCTTTTTTGGCACTTTTCCGGTGGCTTTTTCCCATGGAATTTTTCAGCGACTTTTAAAAAATTAAATAAAAATGAATAAATTTTAAACTATTTAAATGATTTAACAAATAATTATTAAAAGTTATATTAAATATTTAATTAATATTCATTTTAAAATTAATTAGTTAGTTAATTTTATTTTAAATTAATTAGTTCCATTTTTTTATAATTAAAAATTAATTTATTTACGATCTTATTTTTTTTTTTAATTTGACAGGCGGTTTAAGACCGACGGCAAGCTGCCGGAATATTTTGCCGCCGAAAAAAAACAGCCTGAATTTATTTTTCGGCTCTATTTTTACCGGAGGAATTTTAACCGCCGGAAAAGGCCACCGGAAATGGGTGATTTTCCTGTAGTGTGTATTCTTACAACCATTAATTAATGATTAAATTTATTATGATAAGAGGGTGTAAGTACATATGATATATCCACTAAACAAAATTTTATTATGAGGGCATCATTACTTTGGATAATTAGTGACTTTCCTACGTACGGTATGCTCTCAAGTTTTAAAACTTTCTATAAGTTAGCTTATCCATATTTTATGGAATATATAAAGTCATTCACTTTAAATCATGGAGGGAAGAACACTTGGTTTGACTTTCGTCGCATATTCTTATCTATAAGTCATCATTTTAGGAGAAATAAAGTTTTTTTTATTAAAAATAAAATGGTGATGTCGCAACCTCCTTCTAGATTAACTAGTGAAAAAATATTTGAAAGAAGAAGATCTATGCCCACAATCGTAAATTCTCTAATATTAGTTGATTACAAATTGCTAGGGTATAGTGTCAATCACAATTGAGTAAACAAATATTTTTTTGGTCATTGCCATATTGGATGATAAATCTGATTACACATAACTTGAACGTGATGTATATAAAAATATTTTTGATAACATATTCAATATAGTCACGAACATCAAATATAAATCCAAAGATAATATGAAATCAAGGATGGACTTAAAAAAATATTTGTAGGAGAAAAGTATTAGAATTAAAGGATGGTGAAAATGAAAAATTTCTCAAATCAAAAGCTCCTTCCACCTTGATTTTAGAGCAGATATGAGTAGTTTATAAATGTGTGAAGACTCTTTGGGTACCTGACGGATATTCTTCAAATATAAGTAGATATGTTGACATAAGATCAAGGAGATTATTTAATTTGAAAAGTTATGACTGTCATATCTTTATGCAATGTCTACTACCAACTGTCTTTAGTTATCTGCCATATCAAATTTTAAAGCACTTCATCGAGCTAAGTATCTTATTCAAGGATTTATGCTCTTCAAAATTAAATATAGAGCACTTGATTCTTATGGTGCAACATATTCCTTTCATTCTGTGTAAATTTGAGAAGATATTTTCTTTAGCTTTTTTTGACTCAATGGAGTATCTACCCGTACATTTATCATATGAGGCTACAGTCGGTGGATAGTTTAGTATCGTTGGATGTATCCTTTTAAGATGTATTTAAATAAACTTAAGAAGACTGCTAAGAATAAATCACATCTTAAAAGCTTAATATGTGAAGCGTATTTAATGTACGAGGCAACCTATTTTTACTTATATTACTTTGAAATAGCGTCACAATCAAGCTAGAGTACTGCGCCTCAAAATGTGAGCAAATCATCAAATTTATCTGTATTCAACGAAAGTGGTGAACTCGCAGGCACTAGCACCTTGTGCTATTTGACGGATAAGGAGATGGGAGTTGTCACATTATATGTCTTGCTTAACTATGATGAAGTTGAATCATATATCGAGTAAGTAAAAATCTCAAACAAAATTTTAGTGTGAAGATAGAAATACAAAAAATTCTAGTGTATGTATAAGAGGGAACACCAATACATTTGGTGATTCTAAGTACAGCAGGCATTACAAGAAATATTATTGTTGGAATATCTTATTCATGGAAATAATGTGCATCTATTTAATTGTGAATGGTTTGATCCAATATATAATAGAGATATAAAAATACATTCACTTTATAGTATAACAGAAGTTAAGAGGGATAGTGTTGGTAGAATTTTAAAACATATTTTTAAAAATATTAGTTTTCTTTGAAACTTAAAATTGAATTCTAAAATCGAATTGTCTCGTTAGAAAAAGAATATCACCTCGAGAGGTGAAAATAAAATTTCATAATGCTATTCAGATTTAGAATTATGAAATTCATCTTGAATATCGTGACCGGATGCTTAAGAGAACTTCATATGGCCCCGAAGGGTCAAAATGAGATTCTACGGAATATCCAACCACAATATTCAAGAAGTGTGATCGTTGATTTCACATCCAAAGCCTTATCAAAGAAAAGTGTATCTCCCCGTAAGGAGAAAATACCATTCGATGATAATTCTTTGATTGTGATAATAACAATCACTAGTATTTTAAGTTTTTCCAAAGAAATCCAATTGAACTTTGAAAAATCAATTTTAAAATCAGGTGTGTGTGGTTCTAAGAGATTCTTTGGAATAGAACTTAGGAACTTTTTCTGTGCACCAAATCAAGAAGTGAATAATCCAACATCCTTAATCGAGAGTTTTCTTAGAGAGAGGTCTAAGATGTAATTAACTATGGGGGCTTGCGCCCGTAGGAAATCGATCCCCACAATCAAATAAACCTCATTCGAGCTGATGTATCGAATGGGGGAAATCTCGTGAACTTTTGGGTTATGTATATTATTATCCATCGAGGTTGATAGGTGAAAGCCGCTATCCTCCATGGCTAATCGTATACATAACTCCATCTGCTCTTCCATTGGCCTGCTTGTATCGATTGTAAAGGTCTACGACCATTTTGTCCTACGGGACAGTGTGATCGTACCCTTTGCATTCGAACCTCACAAGCAGAATCCTTTCGGAGACCCACAATGACATTTGAAGAAGATTTCAAAGGTTGATAAGTCAAATCAAGTTAAATTTAGGATAAAAGTCCAAAAATCCCCATTTAAGGGCATTTTGGACTCAAGTCAATTCTGGGTCAAATTGAATCTAAAAAGATGTAGATCATTGCTTAACAAGTCAATATCAAAGTATTAGGAGGGATTAAAAGATTTGGAGGGGGATCCAAAGTCAAATTCCACTAGGTGAAAGACCTAGTGGCATGGATTGTAAATATTCAAAGGTTTTGCAACATTTGGAGTTGGATTAAGTTTAAAGGATTAGAGTCCTTCAAATGAGCTCAAATTTAGAGGGTTGACACTAGAGACATGTCACATCAATGTGAAATTGACAGACCCTAAATCAAATGCCAAAATACTAGGTTTCAAGGTGATGAAAAAATCACCTAGAAAGGGCTTTAGGACCTAAGTCTTTAGCCTAAGAGTTCTGGATTTGGATTGAGTTAAGATTTGGATTGGGCCTAATGGCTAAGAACTAGGAAGATCCTAGGATCTAGAACTCAGGGAGGAGTTAAGAGTGATCTCATGCAAAAATGAGGTCAATCAGATAGGTGATATTACACACAACTCTCCTTAGCCTATTGGTTGAGAGCTTAGGCTTCCAACTAAGAGGTTCAAGGTTCGAGTCTATGTGTATGTGTTACGTGTGTGAGTTTGCCTTAATTGGCCTAAATGTCCCAAAAAAAATAGGAGATATTTAAAGTTTGACCCATTTAACATGTTAGCCAGGAAAGCCAAGTTTATTTTGCTAACTATTCGAGTAGAGTATAAGGAAAATAAGATTGGCTCATAGTTATGAAGATCAAATCTAGAGGAGTTATTGAGAAAACCACATCAATACCATCAGCACTTCAAAAAGATTGTATGTCAAACTTAAAAGATCTTGCTAACTATATGGACGATCAAATTATAACTTGTGAGAGTGAGTTGTAGTTAGAGGAAGTAGATTTAAACATAGAGAAAATTCATGAGGAATCTCATAGTGGTGTAGATGTTTCATCATATGAAAATGAATCAATATAATGTAAATGATTTTTGATAATCAATTATGAATCAATAATTTATAGTAATAATATGATTTATTTAAACAACATGGCAATAGTTAGTTTATTTATTTTATTATTGTTATAGTTCATTTATTTAATTATTGCATATTTTATATTTAATTTTGCTATAATTCATGTTGCTAATATTTCTTAATTTTTTTGCAGATGGCTTCAGGTGTTGAGCATTACAGAGGATTGATAAAAATATATTTAGTAGGTGCAACAAGAAGATGACTAGTGGCCTAGCCAGCAGGTTTATACGTATTGAGGGTACCTCTTCGTCTCAACCTATGACTCAGAGGTTATCACTATTATCATCTTCAATTACACAAAATCATTGTCTCTCTCCATCTTCGCTTTCATGAGGATATCTTCCCCTTTCCCTCTTCCACTCCCTCCACTTCCTCTAGCCACACTACTAATTTTCCATCTCCCCCACTTACCCTTATTCCTTATCTATCATCCACCTTTCATCAACCAATTCCAGCTCCACTAGAACCTGCTAACCATACTCTTATCCAACCACAATACCCACCTCCAATATTGTCCCCCACTACCTAAAATGTTGCCACCTCATCTGTCTTCTTGTCTTAACCTCTAGTCAGTCCTTCTAATTCCCATGTCGTAGCTCCTTCATCTCCACCTCAGAGAATACATTCCATGGGCATTCATAAACAAACAAGATCTCTCAAACCTAAACAAATTCCCAATCTACAACATTTGTTTTCCACGGTAAGTGACCCGACTTGCTATTCTGTTGTAATTAAACATAAGTACCGGCATGATGTTATATCTACTGAGTTTCAAGCTCTCCAATCCTAATGTATTTGGTTACGCTTTTCTCTAATCAAAATGTATTAGGTTGTAAATGGATCTACTAAACAAAGTTTCTTTAGGATGGTTCAGATGCTAGATATAAAGCGTGATTAGTTACTCAAGGTTACAATCAACAATATGGAATTGATTTTACATAAACCTTTAGTCTGGTTGCAAAAATATCTACATTTGTTTATTTATAACATTAACAGTTCATCATAAATGGCCTATTACCCAACTTGATGTTTCTAATACGTTCCTCCATGGTGCCTTATACGAAATTGTGTAAATGCAACAACCACAAGGATTTAAAGACTTTCAACATCCAACATATGTTTGTAAGCTCCACAAGGTGATCTATGGTCTTATGCAGCCACCTCATCTGTGGTTTGCCAAACTTACATCTCATTTGCAAACACTTGGTTTTACTCACAGTGCGGCTGATCCGTCATTACTAGTTTACAATCACATTTTAACACTTATCTATTTGATTGCATATGTCGATGACATCATTTTGACTGGAAACGATGCTTCAGTTACTAATGCTCTTCTCAACATTAATGAACTCTAGCAAGTAGCCCAAGCCATAGCCCATCTACAGAGATGATCATATTCTCATCGTCTGTTACCTATGCTGCTGCAATCATCTTTAATTCAACTAATATATATATATAGTACTACTCATATGAGTGATATGAAGTGAAAATACTGCAGAATTTTTCCCTTTTCCAATTACTCTCTATTCTTTGTATTGATCTTTAATACATGTATTTCAAGCAGCTCTTTACACTAAAAACCTATATGAATCTTTGAAGTCCTACAAGGAAGTTAGAATATCAAGTTATTATTGCTTTATGTAGTGGTTGTTTTCCAAAAAAAGAGAGTTGAATGGTTTTTTAATTTTTTTCTAGTGTGATATTTATCGACAATATAAAATTAGCACAACTCCAAAAGCTTTTGTTTGATACTATCTTTTTCTTAGCTATAATGTCAAACATTATAAATATTTGGATAGTAATAGTTAATTCCAAACATTTTCATCCTTGGGTCTAAGGAGTTTATTTAAGGAGTTTATACATGTTGAAACATTATTACATAACAGTTTTGGCATATATTTGCATCTATCATCATCGCTTTATCATGCAATTATAAGGAATTCCTATCGTCTGTCTATTCATGAATGTAACACCTAAAAATTTCATTTTCCTTCGTCTTTAGCTCTAGCAGAGTATTAGAAGACCTTGACATACATTCATGCAATCATATGCTTATAGTATCAAACAATTCTTTTGTGGAAATGCACGTAGCCTTCTATAATCTTGCCCAATACACTTTGAATAAAATTGTATAAAATTTAAGAACTCATATTTTTGGCAAAACAAAACTAATAGAAGCAACTCCACTATATGCTCAACTCTCCCAGCACATGCATCACTTATATAGAGAAGTTCAAGAAGAGAGACATTAAAAGTTAAATAAATTTTTTAATTTATGCAAACATATTTCATCTACTATAAGGAGAGTTTATTAAACATTACAAGTTTAAAGCTTACATCATGTGATAGGTTATTGCAAGAAATAATATCAAATAAATATATAACAAGTACATGATCCAATTCTACAGATAAAAATTTTGCCAGTTATCTAATGCCATCAATATTGTTCAATTTATAATAACCAATGAACTTTTATAAAGATGTCATTTTATAAATCTACTCAATATACTACAATATTAGTTGATTGGACGTTACTACTTTACATATCAAGTAATGTAACTTTTATGAACAATGAGACAACAAGTACAAATTCCTATGCTCTGAATATATAATAATTTTGTCAAGAATCTAATATCGTCAATATTTTTTAGCCTTCAGTAACTAATGCAAATTTATAATATTTATTTTTTCAAAATTGAAAATAATAATATTTCAATTATTGTTGCTACCAATAAATTAATAAGACGGATGATAACACATCTGAAGAAAGTGAAGGCCAACCACATGATCGTGCTCGATAAACTTCTGCTATAAATGTTTCCAACTAGAACCACTTAAAGAAATCATCTTAGTAGTATTATCATCATAGCTTAATCATGCAAATATAAAGAATCCATATTGTTTGTCTATTCATGCATGTAACACCTAAAAAATTCGTTTGCCTTCGCTTTTAGCTCTAGTAGAGTTTCATATGACCTAGTCGCACATTTTTGCAATCATGTGCTTGTAGTATCAAATTAATCTTTTGTAGGGATGTCTGTAGCCTTCTCTAAACTTAGCCAATACACTACGATTAAAATTGTATAAAATTTAAGAACTCATTTATTTGGCAAAACAAACCCAATACAAGAAACACCACTCAATGTTCAATTCCCCCCCACATACACACATGCATCACTTATATATATATGAGCTTCAAGAAGCGAGACATAAAAAATTAAATAAATAATTTATTTATGCGAATATAATTCATCTACTACAAGAATAATTGATTAAACATTACATCTTTACAGCTTGCATATTGTGACTGGTTGGTACAAGAAATAACATTAAATAAATGATATTAATGAATAAATAGATAACAAGTATATGATCAAATGCTACAAATAAAATTTTTGCCAGTTATTTAATGCCATCAATATTGTTCAATTTTTAATAACTAATGAGCTTTTGTAAAAATATCATTTCTATAAATCTTCTTCATATGCTACAAGATTAGTTGATTGGATGTTACTACTTTGTAGCTCAAGTAATGTAACATTTATGAACAATGAGATAGCAAGTACATTTTCCTATGCTCTGAATACATAATAATTTTGTCAAGAATTTAATATTGTCAATACTTTTTAGCCTTCAGTAACTAATGCAAATTTATAATATTATTATTATTTTTTTTAAGATATAAATTTTTAAAAATAGAAAATAATAATATTTCAATTATTGTTGCTACCAATAAATTAATAAGACGGATGATAACGCATTTGAAGAAAGTGAAGGCCAACCACATGATTGTGCTCGACGAACTTCTGCTATGAATTTGTCCAACTGGAACCACTTAAAGAAATCGTCTATCTTATTGGTATCTATCATCATAACTTTATCATGTAAATATAAAGAATCCATATCATATGTCCATTCAAGCATGTAACACCTAAAAATTTGATTTGCCTTCGCTTTCAACTCTTGTAGAGTATCATAAGACCTAGTCATATATTCTTACAATCATTGCTTATAGTAAAAAATAAATCTTTTGTAGGGATGTTTGTAGCCTTCTCTAAACTAAGCCAATACACTACGAATAAAATTTTATAAAATTTAAGAACTCATGTATTTGGCAAAACAAACCTAATATAAGAAATTCCATTTAATGTTCAACCTACTTAATAAAGAATTTACTCAAATAAATAATTTATTTATGCAAATATATTTCATCTACTACATGAATAGTTGATTAAACATTACATCTTTACAACTCGCATAATGTTACTGGATGATTCAAGAAATAACATTAAATAAATGATATTAATGAATAAATAGATAACAAGTACATGATCAAATGCTACAGATAAAATTTTTGCCAGTTATTTAATGCAATCAATATTTTTCAATTTTTAATAACCAATGAACTTTTGTAAAAATATCATTTCTATAGATCTACTCATATACCACAAGATTAGTTGATTGGACATTACTACTTTACAGCTCAAGTAATATAACATTTATGAACATTGTGACAACAAGTACATGTTCATATGCTCTGAATATATAATAATTTTGTCAAGAATCTAATATCGTCAATACTTTTTATCCTTTAGTAATTAATGCAAATTTATAATATTTCTTTTATTTATTTTAAGATATAAATTTTTAAAAAATAAAAATTAATAATATTTCAATTATTGTTGCTACCAATAAATTAATAAGACGGATGATAACGCATTTGAAGAAAGTGAAGGCCAACCACATGATTGTGCTCGACGAACTTCTGCTATGAATTTGTCCAACTGGAACCACTTAAAGAAATCGTCTATCTTATTGGTATCTATCATCATAACTTTATCATGTAAATATAAAGAATCCATATCATATGTCCATTCAAGCAAAAAAATATAATTAATCATTATTAAATCTAACAAATATAAGAGACCGTTAAATTACTTTAATTTCATTTTATATACTCATTATTATTATACAATATTCATAACTAAATTAGATTTCATAATTAATCATTTATTGAATTAATATATCACTCAAGCTTCCAATTTTTGAAATATATTATAATTTTAGATTTTCTATGCTAATATTATATTAAATCCGTTATAGAATATATATTAATTAAAATTAGTTAGCAACTAATTTTGGTGCTTAATATACATAACTTAATGTGTAATTACTATTAATCATAAAATACTCTCTTAACTGGATTAATTCATTTTCTCTAATTAAGAATTAATCATAACACACTTCTTAATGTACATAACTTCATTTGCACTCGTCTCGACGACAAAGCATGAGGAAACTTCATTTCGCACTCACCGGCAACAGAAAAATTATTCTGTGGGGACACTGTATGTTATTCAGAGGCCAATCAAAACATATTACATCATTTTTTTGATGTATACCGTGTGTACCGAATGACATGACACATTTTAATTGACCTCTGAATCATTCAGTGTCCGCACAGAATAATTTCTGAGGAGGGCAAGGCATGGGGACTGCGCCGAATCATTCAACCAAATAGTTTGGCAGGTTTACTTCTTTTTAAATTTATGTTATTTGATGCTCTACTGCTAATTTTTATAATCACTCCGCTCCTTAAAGAAAAAGCCAATCACGTGAATCAATACAGAGATTTTGTGTACTGCGATTGTTTTTTAACGCTTGCAGAGCAAATAAAAGTTTGGTCTTCTTCGTTGGCTTTTCTCAATTAATGACCGGTTTAAACAGTTCAATATTACTAGATAACTCCCCAAGTTGGATCGGGACTAATAAACGACGGGTCAATGACGCACAACTAATATTCCCGGTCGAATCAAATTAAAATCTTAATGCCCAGACCTAATAAGCATAAACCCTGGAATCAATTTGAATAAAATAAGTCGGACTAGTCTGCACAGGGGTCCCCATCCCTGGAGCAATTATTACGTCCGGTCACCTAATAAGTTGATAGACCAATAACCACACGCCACGTCACCTAAAACTCGGTATTGAGCACTCGGTATACATTCGGATATGTTCGGATTTGACCGGAGATAATAATTGCTCCCGTCCCCGACCATGTTGCAATGCAGCTAACGCATCGACCCGCTACCCAAGCCAGATAGGCACTGAGAACTACTGCTGTTTTTTTTTTTTAAGCCAATTAAAGCAAACTCACACATACAGCGTATACAGAAAGACTCGAATCCAAGACCTCTTAGTTGGTAGCCTAAGCTCTCAACCAACAAGCTAAGATGAGCTGTGTAGAACTACTGCTGCTACTATGGCTCTCACAAAGAGTACTTTTCTCTCATTTAGGTTAGGGATTATTTGATTTGATTTAAAATGAATATAAAATATTTTAAATATAAGATTTTTATAAATATTAGTGTTTTTTTTTTCTGAAGTAAATGAAATACAAAGGTAAAACTGAATGTCTCAATGAGATGAATTAGCTTAGAAATTTTGAACCAAAAATGGTAGATCAAATGCTGTTCAATAATGGTATGCTTATAATCAAATTGAGCTGCTCGATAACACCAATCTAATGATCATATGATCAGTCAATTTTGACATTGTCAAGACATTCAAATATTTGATAAATAATTTATAATTAGAAGAATTAATATGGACCAAAAAACTCATATGATCATCTTGTATATAGATATAATATTTGAATAGGAAATTTTTAGAATTAAATTCAGGATCATCCGAATTTCAATTTTAGCAAACTTGTAGTTGAAATAAACATCTCAATGAGATGAACTTATTGATGCCACAACTGATCTATTTCCAACATCAAATGAGCTCAAATCAAGCACTTGAGTTATATTTAAAAACTTCTAAATATAAATTGATGAACAAATGACTTTCAATTATAACATGCTTATCCAATTGAGCGGCTCAACGAGATAAATCTAACGAGCTCAAGAACAATCAATTTTTACATTGTTAAGACATTCAAATGTTTGGTAAATAATCTACAATCAAGGATATCAATATGAACTGTACGATATAGTGTTTTGGATTTTAGCAAAATTTATCAAAATATTTGTCACAAAAATGCTATAAATAAGATCTAAATCTCAATAAAAGGGGAATTGGATGAGCCGAGTGAACTAAAAAATTTTCTTGAATTTTTGGGCTATCATCGCCAACGATTACCTCCAACAATCGTCGCCACCATCTCTGAACTGTAGTCAAGATCTAACCTTATTGTTGGATTTCTAGATATAATATAGGGGTGTCAATTTTGGGTCACGGGTCGGGTTCAAGTCGAACCCGAAACTGATCCGGCACAATTCGGGTCAACTCGAACATGACCCATTTTTTAAAACGAATCGGTTTTTGGGATCCAAACCTGATCCAACACGGATTTATAGTATTTGGCTAAAGAAGCGCGTGAAAATGGCAGCCTCCCATCGCTGCTTCCGATCGTTGACCACCTGACGGACTGGTGATGTCCGATCCGAGTTCTTCGAGCCGAGTCTGTCAAGCGCACAAAAGTGGGACGGCGACGTCGCCGGCGAGACTGACGAGGCGGACGCGGATGGCTAACAGCCTAAGCGGGTTGCATCTCTTCGAGCCTTTGGCGGACACGAAAAACTCATAAGGCGACGTCCAATCCGAGTTTCGACAACTGACGCAGCTTCGGGCCTTCTGCAGACGCGACAACTGATGTTGCTGGACGCGATGGCTGATGTGGCATTGCTTCGGACGCAACGACTAACGCGACGGGACGGACAAAAAGCGGGAAACGATCGTTCCGGGTCAAATCGGGTTGATTTCTGATTTTCGGATCGTGTTCAATATTGACACCCTATGTCCATAGAATTCTGAATTATATAATCTCTAAAATGGGAATCAATCAATTTCTTTCTTCAATTCTGAGGGGAATTTTTTTTTTTTTGCATCTCTTATTCTCTAGCATATTATCAACTAGATCAAGTCTTGTATTTTTTACCTTTCAAAATTTTCATGTAAAAGAAATTTCTTATCTCCTATAAGATTGCTATAATTTTATATGAGATGAGTATATTCATTTTTAATTCCAAGTTCCTATGAAATGCAATTAAGATATTTTAGTAATTATGAAGTTAAAATATTTTTATTAAATATAAATGGCATATAATTATAATTGTAATTATAATATATTTTTTTATTTTGATAAATGAAAAAAAAATGAAATTGTTTTTATCAATTTTAATTGTAAAATAAAAATTAAGAATATTCATATAAAATGTATATAAAATAAATATTGAAATATTAAAATATAATTGTTATGATTTTTCAAATCTCGTGCTTTGAAATTACTTGTCGTCAATTATGCCTTCAGTTTAAAAACATTTGTGTATAAAACATATGGCGGACAAGCGAACCTATCCAAAAAAACACAGTGCCTTCAAAACCACTCGCCTGCGTCGGCGTTCTGGTCACCTAAATCGGCCATCTTACACCGAAATGCCGTCCAAGTCACAGCCAATCTCCGGCGAACCCTGTCCCCCTCGCGTTCTCCTCATCCCTAGTGCAGGCATGGGCCACCTCGTTCCCTTCGTCCGCCTCGCTGCCGCCCTCTCCGCTCGCCGCATCGATGTCTCCCTTCTCACCGCCCATCCCACCATTTCCGAGGCCGAATCCCGCCTCATTTCCTCCCTTCCCCCTTCTCTCGTTGTCGACTTTCCCCTCGCCCCTCTCGACCCCTCACTCTTCCCACCCTCCTCCGACCCCTTTCTCCTCCGCATGGAGGCCCTTCGCCATTCCGCTCACCTCCTACCGCCTATCATCTCCGCCTCCGCGCCAGTCTCTTCCCTCATCGTCGACATATCCATCGCCTCCAACTTCCTCCCCGTGGCCGCCGCCGTCAACATCCCTTGCTTCGTTCTCTTCACTTCGTCTGCTGCCATGCTCGCTCTCTGCTCTGTTTTTCCATCCTATTCTCTCTCCTCCGGCGACATCGACATCGCCGGCGTCATCAAAATACCTTCTTTTACCTTTCCACAGCCCCTCCACGACCCCAACCATTTCT
The DNA here is from genome assembly GCF_001605985.2 of Dendrobium catenatum. Taxonomy (NCBI): domain Eukaryota; kingdom Viridiplantae; phylum Streptophyta; class Magnoliopsida; order Asparagales; family Orchidaceae; genus Dendrobium; species Dendrobium catenatum. Next base: position 467,701 of record NW_021319292.1, on the reverse strand, counting down.
TCAAGACCCAATTCGTTGAGAACGGCAAGGCGCTTACTCTGGCAAGCGGAATTCTAGTCAATACATTTTCCGCCTTGGAGCCCAAGGTGCTCGCCGCGCTCAATTCCGGCGAAGTCCTCCCCGGCCTTCCGCCGGTGATCCCTGTAGGTCCTTTGCCTCCGGCAAGAAAGCAGCCATCTTGTCCATCGCCGGCCATGCGGTGGCTCAACGAGCAGCCGGAGAGGTCGGTAATTTATGTCAGCTTCGGCAGTCGTACGGCGATGTCGAAGGAGCAGATTAGGGAACTGGGAGCTGGGCTGGAGATGAGCGGATACCGGTTTTTCTGGGTGATAAAGAGCAAGATGGTGGATAGAGAAGAGAAAGGGGAGATTGAGGAATTGGTGGGAGAAGGATATGTGAAGAGAGTGGAAGGGAGGGGAGTGGTTGTGATGGACTGGGTGGAGCAGGAGGTGGTTCTTGCTCATCGGGCGGTGATCGGATTCTTGAGCCATTGCGGGTGGAATTCGATGATGGAGGCGTCAGCGGCGGGGGTGAGGGTGCTGGCCTGGCCGAGGGGGGGAGATCAGAGGGTTAATGCGGCGGTCGTGACGGCGAGTGGCCTCGGTATTTGGCCGGAGGAGTGGGTGTGGGAAGGGGAGGAGGGAGTGGTTGTGGCGGAGGAGATTGCGAAGAAGATGACGGAGCTGATGGTGGATAATGGGGTGGCGGAGAGGGTGGCGAATCTGGCTAAGGAAGCGGCGGCTGCGGTGGCGGAGGGCGGGAGTTTGGGGAATGGGTTAGCGCTGTTTCGTAGGTAAGTTATCACATGAGAAAAAACGTTTTGCCGTATATGGATTATTATTAGGGTGGCAATTTACGATGTAAGCGTAATTTAAATAAAATAAATAGATATTATTAAGTGAATTTTACGATAAATTTTGACATTTTGTTTTATGATAAAATTGTACGGTCTTTTGGTGGCTCGATTTTCCAGATGCTAAAATTATATATTTTGGGAAATTAAAGTAAAATTAAATTGAAATCAATATTACTAAAATAGGACATATAACCCATAAATTGTTTTATGTGGTTATTTTGTATTTTGTATCGTTATGTAATCATAAATCAGTATGAAAAAATTTATTTCAAATCCATTTTTATATTTTAATATTTGAAAATTTTATTTGCTATTTCTTTGCATAAAAAGTAAGGTTTTAAAAATCGGATTTGTTTTGTCCAGGGTGAACTAGTCATAAGGGCATCTCCAACCGAACGGCAAACACTTGTTTGCCGTTCTTGCTTTGCTCCAACCGATCTCCATTTTTGACGCCATTTGATCGCGGATGAACAGTGCGACGCCAATATTGGCGTTGCACTGTTCATCTGCGGCATTTTCTTCTCTCTACCGAACAGCTTGG